>NW_021940208.1:11785107-12036791 GCF_001715985.3 Manacus vitellinus | reverse complement strand
TGTATGCAGCATCCGTATACGTTTATATTGATGTGTCCACGGCACAAAAACAAGCCAAAACTGAGTAATAAAACCAAACTTATCCCTGATCGTGGCGCTCCCTCTGCCGACGGCCGCCGCTCAGCTCCGCCCGGACACCAGCATTTTCCTTTTCGGAAGCCGCTTCTACAGCAGATAAGGTTCCCGCACTGCATAAAGCTTTACGTTAACCTTTATAGTAGTTTCAGGCCATTTGTGTGACCTGCTGTAACCTGAGCTCGCATTCCAAGGGCGAACTCTTTCGATGTATTTTCAGGAGCTTCTTTTTTAAAATACTTGTGAAAGGGGGTGATAAGAGTAATACATGCAGCAGTGGATTATCCCTTTTTCTTCTGTAGTTTTGTTGGCCTTTGTAAAACGGGCGTGAGATCCTACCAAATGAGTTTCTCACTTCCTTGCAGTTTAGTGTGATTCCTTTACTCGGAAATCAAGGCAAACTGTTGGTTTCTGTGCCTGCAGAATTGAGCCTTGGGTAATGATGCAACAGACAAGGCAGAGAATTTAGACCCAGTTCAGAGACCAAGCTGAAGCTGTCTGAGAAGCTTCTGCAGTCTCAGCCATGCAGGTAGTACTGTTTGAGATGCCTTCAGGGGTGGAGGCAATACTGGCAAGCATGACACAGCACGTTAAGAAGGTCTTCGGCTTCTTGAGCAGCAGCTGAAAGGATGGGCGTTGTGGAGAAGGGCATCTCTGCCAGTTTTATGTGCTGTTTAGGCAGCTGAATCACATCTCATCTGCCCCTTGTTCCGTTGTTTAGTTCAGAGGTTATGAGGAAGTAGTCTTTCAGCTTCAGTTTTTGTGCTAGTTTGTTAAATATTGTGGCAATGACTTCTCTCCTTTTGCCTGGAGAATGTGGGAGTTTGAGGACCTGACTAAAGGCCTGACTAAACTTCAGAACTGCTTCCCCCAGAGATCAGATGAAGTTTTCCAGTAGATGTTATGAGAAAGACCTGAGCCTTTTAGTTTGAAATCATTTTGTTCTGGCTGAGTCTATTCTGCAGGAGCTTCATGACAGTGGTCTGACTGGTATGGGTGATGTGCATAGTCTCCTCCACGCTTTTCCATCTGAACCAGATTTACCTGGTTCCAAAGCATTAACCTGTACTGTATTTCTATTTTCTTTCTGTAATCTCTCCTCACCAAGTCAAAGATGTGTCTCTCCTGTGCTTTCCTGTGAAGTAATTTGAGACTGCCTGACCCCCTCCCCAGAAAACCCTGCACATGGGCTGTCTATAAAGCTGTTGGCCTCTGTGCATCTGTGTATGGCAAGAAAAGTTGGACATGCCAAGCCTTTTGGACCAAATTGTGTAGATGGTGGTGCTTACGGATGTGGTTTAGTGGTGGACTTGGCGGTCCTAGGTTAATGGTTGGACTTCATCTTACAGGTCTTTTCCAAACTAAATGATTCTATGAAATCTCATAATTGGACAGCTTGGTAGGCTTGCTGAACGACCTTGCAAATCAGATAAATCCTGGTAAGGGTAACTCATTAGATGCACTTAGAGGAATGAACTGGTAAACTTTTTGGGCTTCTTTTCATGAGACTTATTTTTCCCCTCTCAGGTACCTTGGCTTCTATGTATGTTAATGGTTTTTTTGTGTGTTGTTTGGTTTGAGGGTTTTTTTGTTTGTTTGGTTTGGGTTTTTTGTTTGGTTTTTTTTGGTTTTGTGTGTGTGTCTCACTGTGCCTTTTTTGGTGTAAGCAAGTTTGAGATTTCTTGTTCACTATTTAACTAATGAAGGTTAAGAGGACTGTTGCTCTCTGTGTGTTTAACCCTATTTGTTGATTAAGTGAAGAATCCTCAGAGAACTATTTTGAGTTACTTGTCTTTAGAAGCAAGCATGTGTTTTTCAAAAAATGAGCTGTGACCTATTTGCAGGTCTGCCATCAAGGTGGGAAAATAATTATTTAAGAAAATACTAAGATATTTGGGAAGGGAAAAAAAATCAGAGTATAAAATCAGCAAAAAGCCCTTAG
Organism: Manacus vitellinus; assembly: GCF_001715985.3. NCBI lineage: Eukaryota > Metazoa > Chordata > Aves > Passeriformes > Pipridae > Manacus > Manacus vitellinus. The sequence continues at coordinate 12,034,774 of NW_021940208.1, read as the reverse complement.
CAAACATTGTTGCTTTGAAGGGAAATGGGAGACATTTGCTATCAAATCTGTCATAAAAATAATTTTACAGAAATGAAGATTGATTCTATAACCCATTGATCTTTTCAGCCTCTACACTTTATATTTCTGAAGTCACATGAAATAATGATTTCAGTAGTCTCCTCCTTTTTCTGAAACTCTGCCCTTTCTGAGTTTTGTCACTTCTGAGATTTTCTTCTCATACATTTTGCCTCCACTGCATGTTAGCATGGCTGTGCTTGAATTCACTCTGAGTAAGAAAGCTTAGGAACTGTCAAGTGTCTAATGGTGGTGGGATGGATCTTGGTGCTGAGTAATTTATTAGTTTATTTTTTGTCAGACTCAGAGATAAATATGATCTTTATGTGGTCAAATATGTGTGAAACTTTAACAATGCCAGGAGGTCAGGGTTCAAACTTGTTACAGCCATGCATGTGCTGTCTCAAACTTGACAGCAGGCCTCTGAAACCATATCAGGATAGAATTGTTGGAGCCTACCATGCCAGTGACTTGATGGTGTTTTGATTCATTTGAGACCACTGTAAAATGGGGTTTGGAAGTGGAAGAAGAAGAGTGGAAGGAGGAACCAACAAATGGAAAGGAGTGGCAAAAGACTGAGTCTTTTTTGGCAACATTTGTTCTGCTCCTGTTTGGAGAATTAGAATCCGTTATTTCCACAGAGTGCTTTTGTCATTCTGATTCCCTTAAAGATTTTTCTCTTTCAGTGCAGTTAATAGTTGTGCAGGTTGATGATGGTAATGCTACAGCAATCACAGGGAATACGTAGTCACAACTCCTATGCAACACTTTAATGTTTTATAACAATTTTACTAGCATATTGGTGTTTGTTTAAAAGAAAAATTTTGCTAATTCATTCAATACAAAGTTGCAGCAAATACTAATGTGACTTTTTTTTACCTTTACCATTTTTTGGTGGTATTATTATTATATTATATTGTTATATTGTATTATTATATTATTATGATTGTGTCTGCAGTTTAGGTATTGGGAAGCAGCTCTGCAGTCTTGAAATCTAGAAGGCATGTAAGTGGATGACGGACTGTTGGAGCAGTTGACACAGTTAAATAAGTACATATAGAAGTGATTGACCTAGTTTTGTTTTTTTCTTTAAAATACTGTAACAGAAATGTTTTTTGAGATGAAGAGGAGGTGAGGTAAAAGGATTGTTGCCAGATCAATGATAATGAAAGAAGGAAAAAGGACAGACAACTGCAGTTGTCTTGTCCAGCTGTACTGTTAGGAGGATTTTTGGGAAAGGAGAGAAGAAACCGCTAAAATATGGGTAAGGGATTATGCTATAGGGAGAGATACAGGCAAAGTCAAACTACATCAATGTTTGGGAGCTTTGTTATAATCTTACATGAGGTCTGGACTCTTCCCTTGGCTTTGAAAGAAGTGGGAAGGGAGAAAGGAAAAGAATGTAGGCTCAGAGAGATGTAGAAAGGTACTGTATGATCTCAATATAGCAGTAGACCAAAAGTGGCAAAAGATGCAATAAAATCTGGAGAAGGCCAGTGACCCTTAAGTAACTCACTGCTTGGTAAATATTGTGTTACCCTGAAATTCAATAGCTAACATATATATGTACACAGTTTTTTGTTCCTTCTCATGACAGGAATGTGATTTGCATTAAGTTTGGCCTTGGGAGATGTACTAAATGAAGGGTGGAACATCCTGGTTGCTTGTTCTTGAACATATAAGTATTGAACACATTTTTCTACTCTCAAAAAAAGCAAGTTTGGCCAAATGTCATACTTGTTTACAATTAGGAGCCAAATGAACAGTTCAACTCAAGCATTTGATGAGGCATGAGAATAACTTAGAAGCTGTGATGATACAAATCTCATGGCATTTTCACATGTATCTTTTTTCTCATGTTGTGCTCTGGAGAGACTGTAGAGAGAAGGAAATAAGTTGAAACTACTGTGTGAAAACAGGAGAGGCAGACAGGTTAAAACCCACAAATGGGTGTAGTGATACTGTGAATAAAGGAGTGAGGAGGAAGAGAAAAATTGGAAAATAAAATCAAACATCATGACAGTCTTTTTAAAGCTATATTTTTGGGAGAGATCCTCTTAATAAAGCAGAGTTTAATAGCAGAACTTCAGAGATGGGGAAAACTCTTCAATTGACTAAGGAAGAGCGTACTTTGCAGGCTCAGTTTTGTCAACCCCAAATAATTCATAAAATCTGGAATTGTCTGAACTCCTATTACTGTCCTAGAGATGACATAGGAGACTCTAGAGCACACTGAAGTATTTAATTTTTCAAGCAGGACACTTACTATGTCTTGTTACTTCTGCTTTTCAGATCACCAGCATGGAAGCTAAAACCAGCAGAGATCATTTGAAAGTCCATAAAATGAAGAAGAAGGTATTGAGGAAGCAGGTCAGAGCTCAGCATACACTGATGAGACATGAAGGCATTGAGTGCATCTCCCATGCCACACAGGTGACTGGTAGTTGTGATTTTGATGGTAGTGTAAAAATGCTGCTTATCTGTGTTCTGTTCTCATGTATGCCTTGTTTAAAATGCCGTTCTCCAAAATGCACTTCCTGACACCGAGGATTTTCTGTGCACCTTTGATTTCAAAGCAGAACTGTACTTCAGCAGTTCAGTGTCCGTGGAGAGACTTTGATGGGCTTTGGATAAGAGTTTTTTTAACCTGAAACAGTAGTTCCTTGGGTTGAGGAGAAGGAGGAAGCATGGGAGATGTTATTGAAGTAGATAAACTTTTCTTCTCTTTCTCTGTGATTTTTTTTTTTCCTCAGGCTTTTAACTCGTGTATCTTTCTTGCCTCTGTACTTTTTTTTTATCAAGTGTAATTTGTCTCATCTAAACTCCCCATTAAAAATATGTCTATTTTAGAAATCTTTTCCACTTTATTTTCTTCACCTAGATAAATTAAGGCTGTGGTTCCGTGGGATTTGCACTGATTGGCTGACATACTGCTGTTGAAATGGGGACAGCTTTCTCTTTCCTTGCACAAAAGGGAACAAGATAGGAAGGAATTCTGCTTTCTTGTGATGCTTAATGAACTTTATCATGAGCCACTTTATTCCCTAACCTAACGGAAAACTACTCAGCTTTTTGATTTTCTCCCACAATAGAGTTATAGCAGATCAGGTGACCTCACAGATACTGGTGTAGGGAAAGATGACAGAAACTTGCAGACAGAGAGTGAAGAAGTTAGAGAGTTTCTAATTTCCCTCTGTTATTTGTGGAGGGATACTAATGGCTTGAAACGCTGTAGAGCAGTATCATTTACTCTGTCCTTGTCCATCCTGATCCTGCAAATTCTTCCCATTCATATGTGGAAACATCAGTTAGATTTTTATACATTTTTGTAACAAAGTTTGATTTAGTCTTTACTCGGATTTCACACTACACGGACGGATGTTAAAATGATTCAGGAATCTTGTATATTTTGTAAACTTTTTGGAAGAAAGACTATGTTTTTCTAGTGTTGCTTGGAAATGGATCTGTAATTTGGGACTTGTTCCCCTTCAAACTGTCCAAGGTACCAAATTATGCATCTAATCTATCCAAAGAGAAGTTTTGTGGTCCAGGAAGATCCTTATTGGCGGCAGAACATTTGAATAAGTGATATATGAAACAAAATCATAGTGCTAGTGGTAAATTTGTGTCCAGAATACAGAAAATTATTTCAGGCTTTGTGCAAAATTCTGATTATCTCCAAATTGCTCAGTCAGAAGAACATGGTCAGTTGCTGCATGTGCTGCAGCTGTTGCGTAGTGTAGGTCTGTGTAGATGAAGTGAAAGCACTGGTTTGAGCCTCTGCACGTCCTTCACATACATAGGCCTCTCCATTAATAACATTCTAGAAAACAACAATAATTAAGAATGAGGTGAACTTTGAAAAAGGTGATCAGTAATGGACAGCCTGATGCAGTGCTTGGAACAGATGTTAACAGAGCCATTGCAACAGGCAGTACAGCAGCACTCACTGTATAACCTTTTTTTTTTTGAATAATCCTTCCCTTCAGTGCTAAACCTCGTTTTATGGTTTTTTAGAGAAGTGAAATGCTGTCATTTGAAACATTTGAACACTTTCACAGCTGCCTTCAGAAAAGGTCATAGAACATTTATAGACTTTTAAGGAGAAGATTGTCTGAAATCTTTGTGGAAAGGTATTACATGGAATTAATCTGAGGAAATTGTTCTGGCAGTTTGGAGTCACATTTACCCTTGAAAAGGGTCTTAAACTTCTTTCAACCACTATGATTAGATTGAGCATCCAGTTATGACATATAGATATACAGATGTCAAAAGAACTTGTTAATTTATTTTGAAAAGACCTATGTATTTTCAAAAGATATTTCTTGAATAATAGTGCTATTTTGTTGTTTCTTGTAATATTTGGCAAGCCAGCAACAGTCCTCACAAACTGCATGTTCCTTGGTAGTTTTGGACATAAATCACTATGAGAGCATAGAATTAAACAATTAGGCATTATGCATTAAGTAGCCTGTGTTAACTAAGGATAGGACATAAATCCCTTTTGTTTATAAAACAAGAGAGAGAATTTTCAGATAAAAATGCTGGAGCAGAACTAGATGCTATGTTTCTAGAGGTTGCTGCTTATTTTTGGTGAACCTGATGTATGAAGGACTTACGGTGGGACTGGGAATATCGATCTCTATGCTTGGAGAGACTTCTTGACAAAGATGTGAAAACCTGTCTTAAAAAAGGAATCAGTCTTTAAAGGATTTTCTGTCTGTTTTTGTTAGTGCTAACAGGTCTCTGGAAAAATTGTGTTTTAGATGCCTCCAAAGTTATGTGTGCCAGTGTCACCATTTGCCTGCAGTACACTTGACGCACGTGTGCTGATTCAAAGCGTGTATTAACTGAGGAGGTATTTCTGATAGAACTTGCAAGCCTTTCTGCCAGAATGTGTGCTAGGCAAGCAAAGGTTGCCTGAGCCACATACCAAGGTCATGGAAATGTAAATATCCCATGTGGACTACAAAAAAGAGTGCTCATGGGCTTAATTTTTCTTTATAGTGCTGCTCTCTTGGCAGAGTGTTAGTTTTAAAGGAACCGAGAGTAATCGCTAATTCTTAATTTTTTAAAAATTCCTTTTCAATTAGAGCCTGGTTATTGCCAATGCTGGTCTTGGTAATGGGATGAGTAGAAACCAACTGCTCAGGATAGCAGAAGAATATGGAGAGGTGGAAACACTCTTAATGCCACCGAATAAACCATATTCATTTGTGAAATATGAGACAACAGAAGAATCCAAGAAAGCCTTTGATGCCCTTAATGGAAAAGAAGTAACACTGGAAGACTGTGGCCAAAACGTTGTTCTATATATTAATTTTGTGGAAAAAGGTATAATTTTTTCTGCTCTCCTCTATATCCAGCTTCCTGCATATTGCTTTCCTTTGCATTTACTTCCTGGGTTGTAAATATAGCTAAAAGCCCACTAGTTTTTGTAAGTAGACACAGAGAATGAAAGCTAGAATCTAAGATTCAGGACGAAAAATATTCTTTGCTCCTTGTATTTCATGATAGGATACTATAATTTAAACCCTTTTACTTGGAGGCAAAAAAAAAAAAAGATTTAAGTAATTTTCTGACCATTCAGTACCGCATGTGAATGTTTTGCGATTAAGGAGCCTGGAGGTCTCCGAGCAGTTAATTGGATTTCTTGCATGACCTTAGTCTTGTAATTTCTATCTCAATATGCACAATAAATTTTATGGCTTTTTTTCCCCTTTCCCCCAAGTTGTGGGGTTTTTTTTGGCTGATTATAAGCTATTTACTGTAAGAACTGTTGCTCTTTCTTTGAGCTTTTATAATGTCTAGGGAAAAGGGTTCCTGGTGTTGGTCTGTACATTCTGACAGTGAATAGATTTTTAGCTATTAGGATAGCAAACTGAATGTCCCTACATCACCAATGCTTGTGTTCACCTAGGGATTGCATTGTGCTACTCCATATTTGTGCATATTTGATTACAGAGTATTCTCTGTCTAGAGAAGCAATCTGCTGACATGGTACATCATCAAAGTTCTACAAAATTAAAATGAAATTCAGGTAGAACCTTGAAGTGACTGGGAAATTCTCCTTACCGTTATTTTGACAGGAAAATCACAAGTAGTTTTGTGTTTGGGTAGTGTGGAGTCTTGTTGGTCTTATGCAGTAAAATTTTTAGGAAGTGCTTTGCATGATGCAAAACTTGAGCCTTACCCTGTTTTATCATGACAAAGGGGGATCATTCGTTTTCCAAATAAGACCACAATGAGGGCTATATTGTATCGTTAAAGTAAATATTTCTACAGCTGTACTATATTCTCATACAAAATAAATATCCCTTCAGGGAACACATGGTTTTATTTTCTCTAAACAGTGACAGCATTCTCCTTTTTTTCATACACCCTAGTTTCCTTGCAAAATGCTGTTCCTGCAAGCTTACCTCCAGGCTTAACGGTAATTGAAAAGATTATTTCTCCGGAGGAGGAAAGGAGGATGTTGGAAAATATCGAGTGGATAGGAGATGAAGATACTCAAAGTGGTGAGTACAACTATAGGAATCCAGGTCTTTTATGCTGTTTTTTCCTGCAGTTTCAGTTTACAAGAAGTCTGCATCTTGGTAAATGTGTTATCTGAAATGATTGTGTATTTGTTCTTAGTATTTTAGAAATTGGGTCTTATACTGCAAGTGATAGACTCCTTGGGGCAAGTGGTCTGAATTGATGTTCTAGAGTGGATTTACTTGATTAACATACCTGCATCCAAAACTAACTAAAGTCTTTTTTATGTGTTGTGCCAAGCATAAGACAGTTCTGTGGAGGTTCCCCTTGTAATTTGATGGCTGACCGAGGAGCTGTGTGTTCTTTTAAATAAAAAATAATTCAGTGAGACACATATTCTGGATGCTTTTTGTGCTTTCACTTGAGTTCTGTGGAGTTAAATGCCTCAATAAATGAATTCTTGGCATTTGCTTCAAAGTTTCTGGGTAAATTTTGTTCCTTGGAGCAATGCAAGGGGTTATGTTGACCTTAGCTAACATGTAAAGTGGTGATTGATGAATATGAAGGATCTTGATCTTATATGAATATCTGTAGGATATTCATCAAGTAAGTGAGTTCAGAGATCAGGACAAGAAAAAAGATGCATTAAGCATGGTTCAAGAAAACTCCCTACTTCTTGCATGTACAAAACCACCATCCATTTGGCTTGAAACAGCAGTGAATGTGATGCTTGATGAAATACAAGAGATAATAGGGCAGAAGTGTGTGCCATGAAGGACAAGGGTGATATATATTGTTTTGACTGCTAATTGAAGAATGTTTAGGCTTAACAGGAATAGGGAAGGATAGCAAATTGCCTGTACTGTTTTGTGTAGTCTAATCTTACTTTAAACTTGTGTGTTTTTACAGCCCAGAAGAATTTAAAGCATAGAAGAGTAAAACATTTTGGATATGAGTTTCGCTATGATAACAACAATGTTGATAAAGACAAACCTTTACCTGGAGGTGAGAACTTCCCTATTAAATCATACTTATTTTGCACTGATGTTTGAACCATTATGTGAAGCCTTTAAACCTCACCGAGATATGGACGTGAGATTCTAGTTGGACAGCCTTTACTGTATCTTAAGTACACATCAAACAGTACTTTTGAATGAGATCCATTCCAAATTATTGTGAGTGCTTTAAGCTTATTTTCCAATCAGAGCCAGAGCTTGCTGCCCTTTGTTGAGGTCCAGTCAAGTAAGGCTTTTAGGAGTGTAATTGTCATTCTTTTTTAGCTTTTTGTTTCATAAAACAATTATGTTACAAGTTGCATATTAATTTGTTTGGGGAATGTGACGTGTATTACTGTATATATTTATCTTGATTAGCTTGAAGCTTGCTGGATGCATACCAAAATAAAATTACCTTTGGACTGAAAGAAATTTTGAAAAGGTTTTAATAACTCTTGTTTGGAGTTGAAAGCTGTGAGTCAGAGCAAAGCAAGTGAGTCATCTTATAGTCTTAGATTTAAAAATAGTAAAATAGGGGAGTTAAATTCCTGTAAAACTTGAACGTGTTTAAGGTGATGTGTACTGGGATGGATGTAGAATCTATCTGGAGGATTCTGATTATATTGAGGTTTTAACAGTGAAGCTGTACCATCATAAAAGCATTGATATTTGAATTGTTTTCTAGTCTCACAGCTGGACTATTTTACGTGTGAAAAAAGCATACAACTTCTTGCATGAAAACAACTGAAAATAAAAATCAATAGGTTCATGGAAGGACTATTAGTAACATTTGTGGGTGTTACCTGCAACAGACTTTTTCAATTATGTCCTTGGGTAAAATAGGAAACCAAAGCTTCACTGAAGGACTATAACTTTCCTTCCTGTTTCAAGACCAGCTTATCTTGAGCAGAGTTTTTTGGTCATATTCAATCTAATTCAGTAACAATTTTTCATGAAGTAATTTTTTTAGAGCTCTCTGCACAACTTCTGACTCTCTGCATAATAATTTTGCTTCTTGACTGAAAATTTTTTACTGTAATTGGTGAAAACTTTACCTCTGATTTGAGGTGCTTTTATTTATGTGTAGAGATACTGCAATTTGCAATTGTAAGGAGCCTTGGAGAAGTGGCCTTTCTAATTTTGAGATCTTATAAATACATTGGACTTGGACATTAGGCCCCCAATTCTGACATGTATGTTAGTAATCATTATTCAAGATGGACTTGCATTTATATAAAGCTGTTTCTGTGTACTTTTACAGTTATATTTATTGTAAAAAGAAAGGATAAAATGTAAAAACTATCCTGTTTTGCTTACAGTTCTGTTTGTATAACCAGGTCTTCCTGAAATTTGCAACCTATTCTTGGAGAAGTGCTTAAAGCAGGGATATATCAAACATAAACCTGATCAACTGACTGTAAATCAATATGAACCTGGACAAGGTAAGTTAATTTGTCTTTCAAAAATTTTGAGTTCTTTACCACGTTTAAACCAAAATGTAAGGTAGGTAACTAAGCACCACATAGCCACTTGCTCACTCTCTCTCACTGAGATAGAGGAGAAAATTGGAAAGATAAAAGGGTGAATACTCATGGGTTGAGATCAAGACAGTTTAGTAAGTTAAAAAAAAAGAAATAAAAAGAAAAACAAGTGATGCAAAAAAAGCCCAAACAGTTACTCACTACCAACCAGTCAATGCCCAGCCAGTCCCTGCGTAGTGACATCCCTGGTAAACTTCACCTGTAGTTTTATTGTTGATCACCGTGTCCTATGGTCATATGGAATATTCCTTTGTTTAGTTTGGGTTGGTTGTCCCAGCTGTGCCCCCTCCCAGCTTCTTGTGGCCCCCCGAGCTGACTTGTTGGCAGTGAAGTATAAAAGAACCATAAAGGACCTTGATGCTGTGCAAGCATTCCTCAGAACTAGCTAGAACATCCACGTATTATCTACACTGTTTTCATCACAAATCCAAAACATAGCACCATACAGGCAACTGTGGAGCAAATGAACTCCATCCCAGCCAAACCAGTACAATTTCATTGAAAATCAGGAGTGTAGCATCGAAATGTGACATGGTGTAGGGACAGGATTTAAGCACCTGCTTAGTGTGTTTCCTCTGTGACCAGAGATGCTTTGAATCAAAACTAAAGTCTTAATACTGGTTTCTGAACCTGGAAGCTTGTTTTTAGAAGTGAAGTTTTTGATACCACTGCTAAAGAAAATGATGGTGTTTCAGGGTCCAGGCCCATGACATAAAAACAAAAAGTTATGGGAATAGTAATATTTTGTTTAGTCAAGTGCATTTTTTCACTCCAAACTTATCTTTCTCCCTGTGATGTGTATACAGTCTCCAGGAAATGGCTCTTGCTGTTATTAAGTATGATATAATGTGAGTATATGTGATATATGGACTCTTAAGTATGATGCAAGAAGTGTTCCCTTACCTTAGAAATAAGGAATTACTGTATTTCTGTAACGTTTCCCAAGATAGAGACATCTGAAGAGAAATATGCTTCTAATCTCACGTCTAGGGAATAAATCACATGCTGTGCTTTTTGCTAAACTCAGTCATCAAGGCGAAATATCTGGCATGCTTTCTAGATTGAATATCTCATTTGTCCTTAGGAAGAAAGGACAACGGCTTTACTCTCAGAATTAGTGTCTGACAGCTATTACAGTGTCTGCCCAACAAGGGTCTGAAAAGCTGATCCTATTTGTTTGCATATCTGACAGTCTGTTAAATTGATACAGTCATGTACCTCTGCCTGGGACACCAGAGGAGATTATTTAGAACTGTAGATTTCTGTCTGGGATAGAAGCAGTTTTTTTTAAAAACAAACAAACAGAAAACCAAGCCCAAAGCAAAATACCCTTTCTTAAGTGCAAATTGTTAGGATATGAAAGAGCAGAGAGTGCAGTCAGATTAATGCTTTCAGTATTTTTGTTCCGAGCCATATTTTCACTGGAAATCACACTTGAAAGTTTAGAAAGTGACTCATGGCTTTGGGTATTTAAGCTGTAGGGACCACACATAAGACACATTAAAATGAATTCCTTTTTGGGGACACTTTTTCCATTCAGGATCCGAATAACATTTGAAGTTGTAGATTTATACTTGGATGTTACCATATACTTTTGGATGCTTACAGAATTATTAGTATAGAAGTCATCCAGTCCAACCCCCCAGCGACGGCAGGGTGACCTAGAGCAGGTGACACAGGAATGTGTCCAGGTGGGTTTTGAACATCTCCAGAGAGGGAGATTCCACAACCTTCCTGAGCAGCCTGTTCCAGTGCTCTGCCACCCTCAGTGTAAAGAAGTTCTTCCACATGTTGAAGTGAAACTCGTTGTGTTTTAGTTTATGGCCATTGCTCCTCATCCTGTCACTGGCACCACCAAGAAGAGTCAGGCACCATCCTCTTGGACCCTGCCTTTGAGATATTTATATGCATTGATGAGACCCCCTTTCAGTCCTCTCTTCTCTGGAGTGACCAGGCCCAACTCCTCCAGTCTCTTCTTATAAGACAGATGCTCCAGTCCCATAATCATCCTTGTGATCCTCCACTGGACCCTCTCCAGTAACTCCTTGTCTTTCTTGTACTGAGGAGCCCAGAACTGGACACACTACTCCAGATGTGGCCTCACTAGGGCCAAGCAGAGGGGCAGGATCACCTCCCTCAGCCTGCTGGCCACACTCTCCTGATGCACCCCAGGATACTATTGGCCCTCCTGGCTCCAAGGGCACACTGCTGGCTTAGGTGACTCTCCTTCTATGTGCTGGATATATGGAGTATAAACAGCAGGCAGGTAGGTCAGTGTGTTCTTAGTTGAGTTGTGTGAGTGACGATGCAGAGAGCTGTCGATGTTCTGCTGCATAGTGAAGTACACAGACTGCAGCGTGCATCTGAAGGCAGAGCCTCGGTGCTTTATAGAGGCAAAGTTATGAGCCTAGCAAACTGTATCTGTCCTTGGTTTTCAAGTCCCACTGATTTTCTATCAGATTAAATGCTGACCTCATAAAACACTTGTATGGCTTTCACTGAAACTAATGGAATTCAGAATATTTACATCTGGAAGTAAAATCTGACATGTAATAAGGATGCTTTATAGAGCTGACCAACACTGTTAGAAAAAGCTGTTTTCAACTCAGGAATTCTTTAGTGTCCAAAGAAGACACTGGTAAGAGTTTTTAAAAAACAAATAAAACTGTTTTGGTTTGGATCAAATAGGAAATCACTCTATCTGTCTGGGCCTGCTATGGAGTCAGAGGAGGGTGTAGTTGCAGTTCTCCCAAGCTGTCTGCTGGCCTTGCGCCACTGCTGACTGCCGTTCCCCACCATGTGGTTAGATTTTGCTGTGGCACAGACACTGCTGTTTCAATACTTGATGTTAAAATATGTAGCACAAGCTGCAGGAATTGGCAGTTTCTTTCCAATTAGAAGATCTGAAAGGAAAAAAAAAAACCTCAAAAAATTACTGTCCTTTTGGCGGTTCTCAACAGTATATGTTTACTCAGGCACACATCAACAGATGTACTACTGAGGGCTTAGCCTAAAAATGATGTGTGCTCTGCCAGGAACTGCAAAGCAGAGGCAGGGCTTGACCCTGACAGTGCCTGCCTTTGTGGTAGTAGGTCCTAATTCTGAAGCTGAGACCCTTGACGCAGCCATTTGCTTAGCAAATAGAGGGATTTGGGATTACTCCTCTGTGAAGAGAGTGGGGGAGAAATACATGGTTGTGGATGAACTAAAGCCCAAAGTTGTCAAATGTCCCATAACTGCTATTGCTAAGGGCTAAACTGCCTACAAGGAGAGCAAAATGATTTAACTGCTCCCTGCAGCAGGGAAAGTATTTGGAGTCATCAAGAGTGAGGCCTTTGAATGCCCTGAACTGTCTTCTAGATATTTCCGCTGATTATACAGGACATTTAGGTTAACTGTGTCGATCTAATCCGGCCATGTAAATCAGACAATTGCTCTCAATTCTTTTGGAAGGCAACTCTGTTGTTTTATGATAATTGTACATCCCAGTTTTCCATATGGACATCCATGGAAATAGAACTTCCTAGCAGAAATAGCACTCTATTACTGTTGTTTTTGTTGTTGTTGTTATTATTATACTGATATTTTTGTTTTTTCTTGTACAGGAATTCCTCCTCATATTGATACACATTCTGCTTTCGAGGATGAAATAATCTCTCTCAGTTTAGGAGCTGAGGTAAACTTAATGTTTGCATGTGGTTTGATGCTTTACTGAGAAGTTTCATTTTTATATTGTTTAATACTAGTTAATTTGATTTTCCATATGTCTGTTCACATTCACCCGAGTTTAATATCAAGTTTGTAAGGTAATGTGATATGCTAATTAAATAAGTAACTGCAGTTCAGTGTTGTCAGTGGAAGATTTGCCAGTGATATCAGTGATTTTTAAATCACTATTTTTAAATCTTAGCATCCATTTCTCCATTGACCTCCTTCATTTTGTTTTCATCTTAGAAAATGTTTCACTCCTATTTATGTTCTACTTCCATTTTCCCTGTGAGATCCCCCGTTCCCTCTGGTCTTCATAAGCCTCCCATTATTATTGTATTCAGTACATTTCCAGTAGGCTAATGTAGATGTTTGACCTGTAGAAGATCCAGTCAAAGTCCGAGCCCTACTGAGCTAGGTGAGGGCAGAGATAGGCTCTAATTCCATAAACCCCTAATGTTCACAGATGATGTAGACAAAGTGTGGAAAGGGAAATGGAAGAACACTGAACTAGCATCTGTATCTCTCTTACAGGTACTGTTCTCCTGTTACAAAACAACAACTTTGCTCTATCTTACTCTTTAGGCAGAGAGAGAAACATGAATGGATATTCTGAGCACTGATACTTTTTGAATCTTTAGTCTTATCTTTGGCATTGACTTACTAGTTTCTTGCAAATTGTGTAGTGGTTGTGGAGCTCCTGGGACTAGGGGTGAGTCTAATGAAGGATAGCTTTTTCAGTATCATGTGTGGCAGTGGCACATCTGTGTTGTTTGTCACTTGAAAATGGGGGGTCAGTGTTGCCAGTTCTCTCAGTTTGGCTGTGGGTGTATTTATCCACCATTCACAAAAGCATCCAGTCTAGAGTAGGAATATCATGGATTAGTTGTGAGGGTGGTGGCTGCACAGTGGCAGTAGAGTTCTTACTACTTTTGTTTTGAAATCTCCCAGTCTGGGGGAACTTCCTCATGTGGCTTTGGCACCTAACCTTGTCTCAGAGGTAGTACATTCTCCTCAGTTCAACAGCCATGTTGTCTTTAACAGTGCCAACACCTCTGTGCTAGGTGGCACATGGGAACATCCATTTCTTTCATGGAGTTTCTCTAGGAGAAGGGTTGTAGTTAATCTTCTGTGCAATTTATCCATCCTAAATTTAATTTTTCTAATGTGTCTGTGCTGAGCATCCAGAGCAGCACAGCAACAGTAGATGACCCCAATTTACAGTTGTTCCTATGTTGAACTTATAAATAAAAAAAAAAGTTACTTTAGTTTACTTTATAAAAGCTGTATTGGTATTCTGCCTCAGTCCAGAGCCTCAAGCTTTCTAATCCTTTCTGTTTCACTTAGAAGGCTGAGGCTGGCACAGATACTCTGTTTCTGCATTGATGTAACTCCATATGCAGTGCATTTCTAGATTATTGCATTACAACATACCTTTGTGATGCTCTCAGAGATGGCCAAAAGCAGAGTGAAATCATGTGAAAAATACAAACCTTTCCGGGAAGTGGACTGCCTGGAGCATTATGATGCTGTAAAAAGTTGAAGTGTGTACATTTCAACCATTGAGACAGCCAAACTTGGGCCATTTCTACATATTTCAGGCATAGATGTTGGATTACAGTCTGTTAGGTATCTCCCAAGTTTCAGTGCCTTTTCCTAATAGGCCATAAATGCACTTTTCAGGTGCAGGCAATCAAAACACAACTGTAGTAAAACAAGCTAGTGGCCCGTGAAATGCTGCATAATTTAATGGCTTTCCTTTCTAGTACTTTAAAACTTTTTATGATTTCTTTATGTGTTTTTCTGCACTTCGCTCTTCATCTGCTTTTAAAATGAAAATATCAGTTGCAGTAATATGTGAGTTAGCTATTTTAGGAGTAAAGCTCCCTTCTCTATTCCCACGAAAGCTTACCATGTACAAAATTTACACACTCTTGTTAATAAATAATTGGAGCTGCATATACAGCATCAACCTTTGGTATCTTTCTCTTCTCTTTATTCTTCTCTCTGTAGAATGACTGATTTCTTTTCTACCTGAATAAACTAGGCTACATTTTAGTGGAAAATATACGTAAAGTCGTATGTTTTTTCCTTCTTTGTTATTCTCAACGGTAAATGCACATGTTTAAATAAAACGTGCCGTAATGAAAGAACCTTGCAACCCAACTGATTCTACATTCTATTTCGGAAGCAGGCTAACCAGACACTTCAGAGAAAAAGAAATTAAGCAGAATGCCTCACTATACTAAGTCATGAAAAAAGCATTTCTTTCAATTGCTGGTATGCTTGTCTCTCCAGGATCTGAGTTAGGCAGATTGTGGTAATTAGTAACTAAAATAAAAATGCCTCATCATCCAGGTCATTAATGAAGATGTTAAACAGTGTTAGTCCCGGTATCATTCCCTAGGGCGCTCCACCAGTGACATGTCAACTGTGCTTTGTGCCACCGCCGTCTTCGGTGATACCTTGCAACCTAACTCACATTATTGAGACTCAGTCTTTTCCTCAGTGGTGAATGAGTTTATCCTGTAACAAAGCACTGTGTGCTATTTTGCTAGAGGAATTATTGTAAGTTTGATTTGTTTCTGCAAACCTGATTTATGTTGAAAAAGGAATAGTTGTTGACATGTATGTTCATTTTAAATATGAACAAAAATCTTGAGAAGAAAACAAGGGCATGATTCTTCACAACACTGTATTTGTCTTGCATCAGATAACCTGTAGCAATCCAAGTTCTTAGGTGTCTATGAAATGAGGTAGAAACATAGGTGTGAGGTTCTCTTTCATATCTCAGTCACCTGAAACAGCTTTGTCAAGAGGCTCAGTTTTGTCCTGGTTGGTGCAATACATTGTGTTTTGAGTAGTTTACAAGACAGATTAAACTTGATTCAAAGGAGAAAAATCTCATTATTACTTTGTACTTCTGCCTAGTTTATAAAACCTACTAAATAGTTTGAAGGCAAAGCAGTGAGATGTGATTTGTCTTGTCCCATAATACTTCAGGAAAAGTGGGGGATCTCACTCTAATCACTTCTGTTTGTGACCCATTTCTTTGGCATCTCCTAGGAAACTGCAGAATAAAGTGAGACTTATAGAATGTGCTGCGGGATTGTAATGACATTTTATAAATCACCACATTCACCCTTCCTTTATAGGAGCCAATACACTGAAAATATTAATGAATATCAATTTCAGTGCTGTGTTATTGAATGCAACTTTCTTTTATTCAAAAATTGTCATAGCAGAAAAGGAAAGGCAGAGGTGTAAATTTAGTTGAGCAATCTTTTATTAAGCTTAATGGCAAAGCACATCCTGTGTCTGTGAATTTGAACAAAGTACTGCAAAACAGGGATCAGTCCTTTCTGTTGAGAATCTTTTATTTCAGTTAGGTGTTATTTTCAGTGCCTCCATTTGGTGTCTCTAAAGATATATAATTGTACAGTGTTTTGTCTTAGAAGCCTGGCCAAGTTTGTAGCTGTCTGAAAAAATCCTAGTTTTAAAACCTGTGACAAATTATCTTTTGCAGGTTTACAGCACGAGCTTGATCAATGTTGAGATTTCTGGTTTTCCACTTTTCCTAATTTGCCATATTACATGTTGTCATGTAAGCCTTGATACATTAAAATTTTAGAAATACAGAGGCAGTATTTCTATGATGAGCTAAGTAGTGCTATGAACATATCCAACCCATGAAAGAATTTTCCCTTCCTTGCTGCAGGTCTCAGCCCCAACCAACAGCTACCTGCAGTCCCTCATCAGTTCTGCTTGTTCTGTCCAAGACTGCCATGGGACACCCAGGGCAGCATGGCAGAGAGCAAAGCATTGTCATAGTTTGCTTGAAGGGCATGACTCTATGGTCTATATTGTTCTGTCCCATTTTCCTTAGATCCAGCCCTGATGTGGAAGCCCCAGGGCTCCTTAGTTTCTGCTTTTCCTTGAGTGCCTTGCTCTTCTTCCTATCCCTGAACCTTGGGCTGTCAGAAGGCTGGTGTAAACAGCTGGAGAATTGCTGTGATGCTCTGACTAGGCCTTGACCTAATGTCTGCAAAGGGAAAGCTTTAGGGGTTTGAGTCAGATTTGTGGCTCAGTGTTAAACATTGGATCATCCTTGACCTCTACCTAACTTCTGTTCATCTGAGCACATTCATCATATCTTAGCCTGAATATCTCATGATCTATCTCATGCTCTATCTATCTTTATAGATCTCTTGATCTATAAAGAAAAGCTGTAGCTCTCCTAAGCCTTGAAAGCAGAGCAATGCTACAAAGAAAAACCCCACGAGACCTTTTAAACAACCTTTGAACACAGTTGTTCTAGAACTGAGAGAATGAGGTGTGCTGCTGTACTCATCTCTCAGTCTGATAATTGACCCTTTTTCTGGCACTTTCGCTTCTTATCGGTTGATCTCTTTCCAACCTGTCTCGGTTAACAAACAGAAACCTGTAGCTAGCATAGCAGCAGCTGTTTCTGTAATAACTGCTCGAGAGATTTTATGAGAAACCTTTGGAAAGTCTAGACTATACCCAGCCTTTGACAGTTAGCACTTGTTTTGTGTCTTGTATGAGCTTTAACAAGGTAGGCAGACAGTGGATATTGCTGTGCTAATTTTGTGGTCCAGCTCTTATTTTGCTTATCTTGATTAGTTGCTGATTCAGTTTAATTTGCAGTTTACTTATATATTGCTTTATTTTTCTTTTAAGGGAAGGCAGAAAGCATCCTACCTATTTAAGGAATTACTCTGGTAGTGGCTATACCAAAGTTTTTTCTCTGTCTGTGCTAGCAGGATGATTGTGGTAGGTGAAACTGATGGGTATTTAAAAAGAGATTATATTGACAGAAGCAAAATGTCTACTAACCCAAATGGAAGACACTAATTTTAATCACTGCAACCCAATGCTGAGTTTAGAAGTTTGTTCGGGTGAGTCTGGCAGGATTCCTAAAGCTCAATAGTGTGCTTTTCAGATCTGTAAGACATGTTTCTTGCGTTGTACCCTTCTTATAGTCATGAATTTCATCAGTTCTTGCAGAATAGTGACTTGTAGTGGTTTCTGTATCATTTAGCTCAAAATCCAAAGGGACTATATTTATAATTGTATACCAAGTTGAGTTGGTTTGTTACATTTCTAGTGGTATTTCATTTTTGAAAACTAGTGAAGAGCTTCTCCATGTGAAAGATAGCCTGACCACCACAAGTTAAACGCATCAGGCTTCATAAATCTGTTTCTTCTGTTTGCATTTGTTCTGTATAGATGTATATATATTCTATGTGTTTGTTTCTGTCCATGTCATACCATGATGTACTGTCACTGAGCTTGGATGAGATACAAGACCCATCCAAATCAAGGGAGAACTTTCTGTTGATGTAATTGAATGTTGAATTATCCCCTCTGAGGTGAGCAACAAAGCCTACAGCCCTTCATGGGAATATTTATAACAGTCTTACTGCCCCTTTTGGGAAAGGTGAATATTCAGCAAACATGCTGTTCTGAGTTTTTATTTCTGTGCTGGATATCTCTTTCCCATTTGCCTACAGTATTCTGTTCGCAGATATCAACACATCCTGCTGATATTTCCACCTGATGAGTTATTTTAACCTTTGGAAGGATCCTGAAAGCCCAGCTTTCCTGTACGCTATTCAGAGGGAATCTGTCCTGCAATAAAATATTGCCTCCTTGGTTGTTTATAGATTGTTTTAGCCAAAGGTAACAAGAGCAAGGCACCTGTTGTGTGCAAGTAATGCCGATAAGCATTTGTTTCTCAAGTGCTGTAGGAATCTGCTAACCAATCTCGATTTGCATTGAGGTGCTACAAGAAGAGCATTTGGTCAGAATTGCCCCCAGAACAATGATAGTAGCATTATTTCTCTAGAAGCTGTGTGGCAGTAATTTCTTAATAAACAAGACAGCACATGGAGGTCTTACTTTCTCCACTACCTCCTCTACCTCCTCAGCTACTTGGGAAGAACAAAATCAAAGCTAAGCTATGAAAGGACCTGTATTTCAAAGTTTTGTATGTAAAAATAGGCTTTATTTTCTCCCCTTTCATATTGGTGAGGCACTATAGTTTCCAAGTGTCTCTTTCTCTGAGTTTGGGCATTTACTACCAGACCAATACTGGGCAAGTAGCTCTGCAGAGATTTGTCTCCTGTCTCACTTTCATTGGATTTATACCAGCCTTCCTTCCTCTCCACAGAAGAAAGTTATCATCTCCTGTGCCTTTCCATAAAGCTGTTCCCCACTATGCAAAGCCTAGTGAGTCCTAGACTGACTAGAGTCCTAGTTCAGTGCTGAGGAAGGAAGGTGCCCTGCAGTTTGATTGCTGTGGGATGTCCAATCTGCAGAATATGCTGTGACTTGCTGAGGTATTTCTCTTGGGTTTGCTAGAGTGGGAAGTTACCTTACTTCATTCTCTGCAGTGGTTTTGTTTCCTGCACGTGGTTCATTATTTTGGCTACTGAGAGGGAAGGCAGAGCTGCAACTCCTCCTGGTTCATACCACTTTGCTTTCTTCCCACTCAGTTGGTTGCTCTCTTTAGAGTCCTGTGTTTTATTTGACCTGTTAGTTTTGAGAAAACATTGTGAGAAGACTGGTTTTTTCGTCTCCTGAATTCCTCTGGGCAGTGCATCCAAAATGAATGTGGAAACAGAGATAAAATGACCTGCAGTTAGGAGGAATTTGGAGATTAAATCCAGTCAATATCACATGGAAAAATACATAGACAGGCTAGGAAAAATGTCATATAGTTCCAGTTAGTTTTCTCACAATCACACAAAAATCCTGCTGGGAATGAAATACTTTCAAAAATGTTTGAAGTCTGCAGTAGGGCTTATGATTTTCTGACTGCGGTCACAACTGCTAAATAATGGAGGAAAACTCCTGCATAATTCCTTTGCCAGCTTGGTTTGGTTTTAACAGAACCTGTTGTCTCCAGGCTATTTGCTGTTTCTGTAGTGTGCTTATTTTGTATGCCGAGGCAGCATCATTTCATTTCCAATTCTCAGACGTCTCACTGTTAAGGCTTTACTGTGACACACAAATACAGATATTGAATTTTTCAGTGGAGGCAAATATACTCTCTAAAAAGTGTCTTGCTATTGCATAGCTATTGCTACATATTTCTAATTGGTTTTCATGTAGTAGGAAAAAGATAGATAAAAATCTTGGAAAAACATTATGTTAAGGTATACAATACTGCTTGTTTTAAACTAAAACCTTTTCTTTTTTCTTTTCCACTTCATTCCTCCCATGTACCCTTCACTACAATACATGAACTGTTTTTCTGTGGTGATGAGATGAATAACTGTTTAAATATGAAGTTTCTATTTATTTCTGTGAAAAAAATACAGTTATTGTAATAGAAAAGAAAAGAAGAATCAAAGACCATCAAAAGCAGTGTGGGCAGCAGGCCTAGGGAGGTGATTCTCCCCCTCTACTCTGCTCTCATGGTACACAACCTGGGGTGCTGCACCCAGCTCTGGGGCTGCCAGCATAAGCAGGACAGGGATCTGTTGGACTGAGTCTAGAGGAGGGTCATGAAAATGATTGGAGAGCTGGAGCACCTCTGCTATGAAGACAGGCTGAGAAAGTTGGGATTGTTCAGCCTAGAAGAAGAGAAGAGAGTGCTCTGGGGAGTTTTCCAGTACTAAAAGGGGGCCTACAAGAAAGCTGGAGGGGGACTCCTTATCGGGGAGTGTAGTGACAGGATGAGGGGTAACGGTTTGATACTGAAAGAGGGTGGATTTAGATTAGATATTAGGAAGAATTTCTTTACTGGTGAGACACTGGAAGTTGTGAATGCCCCATTCCTAGAAGTGTTCAAGGCCAGTCTGGATGCGGCTTTGAGCAACCTGGTCTAGTGAAAGGTGCCCCTGCCCAAGGCAGGGGATTAGAACTAGATGCACTTGAAGGTCCCTTTCAAACCAAGCCATTCTACGAAAACTACGAGAGCATTTAAATTTACATTTCAGTTAGTATTTTTACAGCTGAAATGATTTCTGAGTCAGGTTTTGGATTATCATTCTTGAAATACAGTTCAATTTTTTTATAGAAAGCCCTGTGGTGTTGTTTGAGTAGTTACTAATTTCTTAATTTTTTAAAGAATTTTTAATTTCTTCAAGAGGTTTATCAGTGGAAGTTATTTCTGTTCCCCTTGTTATTTTTAGAAGATCAGTACTTGCTGCACGGAATGGAATCCTGGTGTCTGCCATAAATTAACAGCAAACAGGCTGAAGTGGAGCATTAAAAAGTTATCTTTAGCTGTTGCATTTCAGCTGTACTTCAGTTCTGGAATTCAATAAAGAAATCTAATTTCATTAGCCAGTGATGTCATCTCTATTGTCATAGGAACCCTATTTTAAGACTGTGGCAAATTTCATGTATAAATGACAAGTAGTCAGTCAATAATAATAATCACAAGTAGCCTATGAGCAAAGAAACAAGCTTAACTTGTTAAGCTCCTGCTGTGGTTTCACTTGGCTTTGAACTGGACTTTATAATACCAGTAAGTGTAGTAAATGAGTTTTGAAGTCTGTCTGCCTTTATAGTATCTTTACAAATCTGAGTATTTTGCATAATGTGATGTTCTGTTTCTGTTTTTCTTACTAGCTGTGTTTTGTGAGGAGTTTCTCCACAGAGCTCTTGTTTCAGTGGAGTTGTCTCTGGAAATTTTCACTGAGGCATTGGCAATTTTGAGCAGTTAAAGTGTGCAGTTAAAGAGCTGTTAAACCTGTGATGCTGGTACACTTGACAGAAAGATTCTGGTTCCAGGCAGTGGGAGAGTTGTGCTCTTAGAGAAGCAAGTTGGGAGGAAACCTCTTGGTGCAGGGCAGGGACAGTGCAGGTGAAGCTCTGGTCTTGCTGGGGCAGCAGAAGAATGGTTGGAAGGAACCAAGGCTGATGGTGCAGTGGGAAGCAACGAAAGCTGGACACTTCACAGTTCCTTGTGAGGTGCTCTTGTTCCTCCTTCTCTTCTTGTTACCGCCTGCATCTCTCTGCAGTGCGAGTTCCTGCAGTCCATTGTAAATTCAGGGCCAGATGTTGAGGCCCTGGTCGAGCCCTTTTGTATAACTTCAGGCTGCATTATGTGAAGACACTCATTGTGCTAATGAAGCAGATGGAGAGAGAATGATAGTTTGTGATGAAAATCAGCAGCATTGAAATACTGCCTATCCAAACTTCAGAACGTGTTTTTCCTTTATGTTTGTTTTCCATGCTTTAAAATAAAATATATATGTCAGATGTGTCAATTCTTTGGGGTGAAGCATAGCAATTGTGTGAATTGGTAAAACTGTTTTCTTCAAATGATTTTAAAAGTCTTTTTGTGTCATGCAGTGTTTTGAATTATCTTATGACCCTTCATTAACTAAGAAGATGGCTTTTGTTCATTCTTTGGGCTTTGTTTAGTTTTGGTGTAGTCATATGCTTTTGACTGCTAAAAAATGAGTTTGCTTAATGTATTTAAGCCATTTCTGTAAATTCATGCCCAGATCTTCGTTCCTCAGTAGATTTCTCTTTTACAGTGAAGATGTAGAGGATTAAGAAACAGACCATATGGTAGTTTCTATAGCAATAGATTAAAAACCTTGTCTTGTCAACTCTTATGAGGTATGATGCAAGAATTATTTTGGGAAGGCGCAGTTTGCATGTCTTGTATCCTGGCAGTTCTCTGTTACTGTAATGATCTCTGGGACAGCTGTATGGTGCAGTTACGAGAAGAGCTCATTGACCTTTGTTTAAAACTCAGATTGAGTGCTTAAAATCATAATTTCATCCCTTTGAATTACAGCTATTGAGCACCATGCTGTTTCCATACTACTTTCTCAGTACGTAGGGGGCAAGATTTTAGTGGCAGTAGTGCAGGAAGAGGTTTTAATTAAGGCAGAACTGTTTTAAACAGAGTTGAGACATCTGCTGAATCCATACTTGGGTGCCTTATTTAATAACTTGTTGTCAATGGTATTCAGTCCAGGATTAAGACACTGAAATTTTGATGTTTACAAGTAGTGTGTACATGTGCACTGCAAGCCTGAGTTCCTCTGTAGTCAATGGGGTTTGAGTCAATCCATCCTACAGGGTCATTCAGCTCATGCTGAACTACACATCTCTTGTCTTGTTTCACAGGTTTCACTTCCCTAATGGGTTGTTTTAAAATCTAAGTCCAAATGTAGATATCTTAATCTTGAACTGATTTGACTATTCCCACCCTATGACTTAAAGTTAGTTTGAACTCTTGTACTACAGCATTGCAAGCAGAAAGCTGAGACCTGCAAAGGAGAGTAAGGTTTGATGAACAACCCCAACATCTGTAGAGAGTGTGGGAAGACGGTTTTCCACTGTGTAGGATGATGAACATGCAGCATTTTTTACCCATGCCTTGGAACACCCTGAACTTGCAAGGACTTGGGCCATTATTCAACAGCTGCTGTGGCTGTGCCACACTAGTACGTGGTATGAGTCTATACTCTGAATGTAAGTATTTCAGGTCCTTTCCTGTAGATTGGTCTCCTGTTTTATTCATGTTTGGCAATATTAGTCAGCCACAGCCTGGTTTGTGCTGTATCAGTTTTGGTTTATGTTATGTGGAGGCTCTATTCACAGTTCCTTACACCACTGCTGTTGTAGAAAACTGGCAATTAAAGGGTATAATGGATGATGACAGGATGATAAATGTACAGGTAGTGTGGCATGGAACTAAAATTAAGGTTGAAGGGAGTCCTGCTTACATGTATTTGCAACTTCAGTAATGTGAAAATTTTGTGTGTTTCCACAGATTTTCGTAAACAATCAATGGTTTAAAAATGTGAGATGTGCTTTTTGAATGCTGAAGTGTTTCCTTTTCTACTTAGATAGAAAATATCTTGAGAACTTGTTTTTAATGTGTGAAAGAATTGCAGATATGTCACAGCACCACACAGACAGATGTGCATACCAGAATCCTCTAAATATTTGCATATAAAGTTGCACTTAGTACAGAACAGCTGTGTCTGTGTTGTAAGGACTTTTTCTGGAGTTTCTTGGTAGACATTTGGTAGACATTAAACATGTAAGTAAGGATCATTTGTTTTCAGGACATAGAATAATACAATAAGTGCAAGTCTGAGGAGATGTATTTGAGGACACAGAACTGCTTTCTTGTCACCGGGCATTACATCTTGGAACAGACTGAGTTCTCTGGAGGCCACTAGAGTCAGGATGTGTAAGAGTGCTCTTCTATTCAACTGTACTACATTAGAGAACAAGTGATACAAAACGTTGGAAATTTTCTTTCCTTTGGAAAAGAAGATGAATGATTTGATGTATTTGGGACATATTCTGCCCTGTTACAGGTAGATGCAATTCCTTGTATGTAGTAGCTCCCATGGATGTGAGAGAAGACTGAAAGAATGGAAAATATTGCAGAGGAGGCTAACTCAAGAAAAGAAATTAAATGAAGACTAATAGCGTTAGCCTCTTGCTTTCTGTGTCCTAAAAGAGTTTAAGCTAAGCGCTAGGGAGACAATTTACTAAAGGATGAAGATGAAACATGAGCAAAATTGAATAAATTGGATCTTGTTGAGAACTTGACTGGGTCTTTGTCTCTGGATTCACAAAAGGACATCAAGGTCCTATGCTTGGGTTGGATAGCATTTTCCAGAAAGGAGAGATTTATACCTTTCATGGCAGAAAGAGGGAAGCAGTGGTAATGCAACTATTGCCTTTTAGTGTAGGGATTGAAAGTCTTTTATCTATAAGTCTTATATTCAACTTTGAGTTTTAACACAGGTAATGATCTGGGAAGATGCAAAGACCACAGGTAATATCCTGACATACAAAAGAAACTTGATACTTTTAGAGTAGGAACCGACATATTTGATGGGTTGTCTTTAATGGATTAGGCTTGTTGTGTTCTTTTAGTCTGGCTGTTTAATCATCAAGACTAAACAGTAACCCTGGACTTATGTAGAGGCTTTTGAAACAAGGAGTCAACTTGAGAAGACATATGCGTGAAGCATAAAAATTTGTAGCAGCTCTGAGACATCTTGGAGTGGGATCAGCAGCAATTAAAAGGTGGTGTGACAGTGGCAGAAGTACCACCAGCATCCCAGCCTCTGCCAAGGCTGGGCAGAGCTCCACCACAAGGAGCTGGCATCCAGCTAGTGACATGACTGGTCACTTGGAGTTGGTGGACCTCAAGAGATGAATCCCTGGGTATAAAGGGGGAGTGGTGTATATTCCAGCTAACTGTGACAAGGCCTGCAGAGGATTGTAAGCTTCTCCATCCAAAAGGGCTTAGCTTGAAAATTGCAATAGTTTTTCTCTTCTTGTGCATTACTTGAATCTTGTAAACAGAGGCCAGACAGTAATGGAATTTGTGTCATGGAGCTGATGGCGTATGTAATAGCTAGGAGAGATGCTGGCATACTGTTCTGTGGATGCACTCTACTCCTTGGGCTTATCAAGAAAATCGTAACAAGGTGAGACCTCAGATATAAAAGAGTGAAGTACTGTCCATATATTGAAATATTTTTTAAACTCTCATGTGCTAGACTTCAATTAAGAGGAAGAAATGCATAGATAACTTAAAATGACACAAAAAATTCAGGCGGATAGTAATGCATTGCACAGATGGAAAACTGAATACAAATTTTGAAGAAAGAAAGCCTAGAGTAAGTATATTAAGCATCTGACTAACATCACCATAGTGCCTAAGAAGATAAGCAGGCTTAGCAAGAGATAGTATGCTTTGGCATAAATCTAATATGGGGGAGGCCTGCACATGTGTTGAGAGATTTTTGAGGTAGGCACTACTGAAATATTTCATCTTCACGATTGTCAGTGTTGCACTGATTTTCTGAAGTATGGCCAGAGCAAGGTAAATTTGCTATGATGTAGATTATTCAGGAAAGATAATCCCATCCACTTTCCTTTTAAAATGCAGCGTTTTCTGAATTCCAAATTTTGGAATTTAGCATGGTTTTTGCAGTGATAGGCACTGTGTATTACCAATTGATTGCCTCGGTCCTGTGTAAGCCAGCAGGCTCTTGTCTCTACATAGAGCCCCATTGTGTTGTTCAAGCTCCATGTGTGGGCTTTAAACCTCTCAGCTGTCTTTGAAGTAGACATTCTTTTTCATCTGTTTTACATGTGGGAAACTGTTATGTAGGCTGATAATCTGTCTTTGCTCTCTGAAAATTCAGTAAATAATGTCAGAGACTTGAGAAGCATTCCACATTGTACTTTTTTTAGCTTTAGAATATGTTTTGTCTAAGGTAGTCTATTAACATCAAATACAAATTGCATCAGAGACAAAGCTTAGAAAAACAATTGTCATTCCTCGCTGTAGCAATGAAATCCTTATTAACATTGTCCTTATAGCCCTATTGCATTATTTCTGTTTTGCCTTTGAATCTTTACTTATTTGATAGATCAGTCATTCACCTTCATCCTCCTGCTCTTTCATGAAGTACAGCACCACTGCACTGAAAGTGGTGCACACTTCTTATTCCCTAAGGAGTTAAGAAAAAGCTCCTTTATTCCCTTTTCCTTCTATGCTGGATTATTTTCTGTTTTTTGCATTTTGCAGTATTTTATGCCACAGGAACAATGCTCCTGATGTGGATGTCCCTTTGCTTTGATGTTTAGCCATCCTTGAAGGCTGTTTACTGCTTTTGCATGCTTCCTTGTTGTGAACACCTTCTCTTAAATAACCTGCAGTGTGACAAGTTATTTAAAACCACAAGTAGATATATTATTAACTGGTTTTTTCTTTTAAGTTTTTTTGCTATATTTAGAGGCACACTTTTTTGATAGCACAAAGAAAAATGGTAACACTTGTATAAGATCAAAGTATCCACTATTTATATTTTTTGAATGTAATCCTTGGATGATGCACCATGGGCTAGCTGGAAATTTGATCCTTATTGACTCTGCTATCTAAGAGAAAAAAGAAAATAGGTAAGAACTAAAATAGTAATTGGAAATGGCTCCTGTGGAGGAAAACTATCATGAAGCAAATTGATTCAGCAGCGGCAGAGTTGCTTTATTGATTGTACGTCCTTAGTAAATTAAAAAGAGGACCAAATACGTTAATCTTCTATGTGCATGTGTGTTTGACCATGACAATTCAGAATGTTCTACCAGAATAAAGACACATATAGGACTGTGGGAATGTTATCTACTTCAGTCAGTAATAGAATTGTCAGAGATAAGAACAGAGTTCTTCAAAAACCCTTCTGGGTGAAATGTTCTTTCCTGTGCTCTAAACAAAGGATAGAAGAAGTACTCTTGCTTGTTTTTTTTAAGCATTCAGGTACAGTTAATCTAAATGAGTGAAGCATAGGAATTGCACTGATTTTCTTCAAAGGTTCACAGTAGGTTCCTTAAATTTGATTCTCTGTCTCAATGGCAATGTCAAATTTGTTGTTAATAGAAAAAGTGCAAAACTGTAATATATTCTAGCTGAAGACCTCAGTCTGCTTCATAAGCAAAAGTCAGTTTTGCATTTGGATTTTTGGCTCTTCTAATTACTACTAATTACTTAATGTCGTTGCCCATTTGCAAGTAAATTAGTCCTTTATTTATATTTTCCTTCCCATGTCATGGGAAGCAGCCACACAATGTGAGATTACAGTACAGTACAGAAAAGTAGGGAGCAGGAACAGAGGTGGGATCCTGTGCTAGTGAGGATTAGACTTACCGGATGTTACAGAGATAATCTCCTGTTTTCAGCCTCAAATTCTGCAGCATCATAAATTTTGTTTCACATATTTCTTATTGGGTTAGAGTAGCTGAAATTCAACCAGGAGGACATGCTCTTCTCTTCTCTATTTTCCTGCCACTGCTGCCTGAAAATCCAGTTACCAGGGATAGTTTTGTGGCCTGTCATTCCCAATGTGTTATCTATTACAGAGCACTCTGAACCTCTGTTGGTTTGGATGCAGTTGTTAACAGTACAGGGTTTGTGGAGCATCTTCTGTGAAGAGACTCTGGGGCCATGCAGTTGATGGGGGAAAAGGAATTGGAGATGCATGAGGTGAAGCAGCACAGAAGCAGGGAGCTGGAGGTACTGTTTCCCACTACTTCATATGGAGCCTGGCATGTGCAAGTGAAAGGGAACAAGGTCCTCTTTTGGGCCCTGAAGGGAAATGGGAACTGGAAGTGTAGGGGACCCAGTACAGGTCTCTTCATTGACTCATGGGTAAAAAGCTCTGCAAAAACCAAGCTTTGTAGCTACTACTGACCCAGAAAGACGGACAGTGGGGTGGCGGAGCCTCCAGGAAGGAATCCGGACATGCTTGTGTTCAGTTTATTTTGCCATACTGTCTTGTCCCCTCACACCTGTCCTCAGCAGCAGTGACCCAGAGAGGCAAAAGACAAACTGAGATATCATCTCACCCATTTCATCCTACCACTTCACTCCTTATTTCTTTTCTTTCCATGCTTTTCCTTTCCTTGTCTGTTGGTCGTGATTAGTTATCTTCTGGTTTATTTGCCTTGCCAAACAGCTACATCTTTTTACAGAAAGTTGGTGCTGCTCATGCTTTATGGGACAACCTCCCCATCAGATTTGTAAAGCCACTGTGTTTTCTCCTTTTTCACTCCATGCTTCTTTGACATTACCTAGAAATTGCAAAGTGCAAGGGAAGGAGTACAGTTCCAAGTGGCTGCCATTCATCTATTTTGTAGCTATTGAAGTGTTTCATAATCAGAGCTTATAGTTGTGCTTTATTCCTCTTCCCCCATATCTCTCCACCCCTTTCAACCCTGCTGTTTCTTATCCTTGTCACTTCTTGCCTTAAATTTAGATAGCCCAATAGGAGAAGCTGTATCACTCTATGTGAGTGGTACTACAGCATAAATAATTTTTTTTCCTAAAAATGTAAATGCCCTTGTCATTTGCTTCAGTGTGCACAACATTAAATAGTAATTGTTGTAAGTGGCAATTTGTAGTGTTTAAAAGTCTTGGTTATTCAGTCTCTGTCTTGCTGTGTTTTTGTGCTGAATGACTGATCGTTGCACCACTGTTTTCTCTTTGTTAAATGCATCTGTATGCAGAAGCAGAACTGCTCAATTTGTTTCAATCTGGCATACTGTAGTAAGTCTGCTTTTAAATTGCATACTTAGTAGGTTACAAATCAGGTGGCAGCACTTTCATGGTGCTAATTCTCCAGTGTACCAGGAACTGCTGACTTGAATCGTTTTTGACCACTTTTCTTTCTCAGTAAGTCTTCTGTAACTTGTTTGGCTTGCTTAAATTACCTGCTCCTTATTTTCCACAGCAAGAGTTTCTCTCATTTGGGAAATGTAAAAGGATAACATTCCTAGCCCAAGCGAAAGCAAAATGTACCACTGCCATCTGGGCTGTGAGATTGGAATAAAACTGAAAGCGTTACCTCAATATATTGCCATGGCTAGAAGCCAGATGGCAAATAATAAAAGGATGGTCTGGTAGTTGGCATGTTAGTCAGGATCTTTGGAGACTGCATGTGCTTGTTGTGCTGCAAACCTCCGAGAATGTGGGCAAGTTGGAAATTATTTCCCTCACCTAATACTTCTTATCTAAATGTTATGTATCTACAGAGTTAATTGTCTCAGCTCAGTCTGCTGGAATGGATAAGCATTTCCAGAGGGTATAGGGCCACTCCACATCACTTAGCTCTACATTTTACACTAGGATGAATAGCCCTGTGGAGAAACTTGTCTCTCTGCATAGATATCACAAAAACACAGTAACTGATGGTCTTAGATACAGCAAATGAACCCTCTCTTCCTCTTATGCAGTTGCCTTTAGTTGCAGGGTAGTAATCCTTTCCTCCCTCACAGGTACACGTAGAGATTGAACCTGTGCTACTGTGTTCTTACAGAGAAAGTTTTTACTGTGAAAATAAAATTTTATATACATTTATATATATACAATTTTAATTATATATGCATATATTTGTGACTGCCTGAGGTTTTTGAACACAGTGCTGAAGGGGAGAGATCTTTACGACAGGAGACCTGGAGACTTTTGCATCCCTAGGAAATATGCAGCTGTTCCGTAGCAATATTCGGTTGAACACGTTAGAGAGGCAAACAAAGCTAGGACTTGAGAATACCTGCTATGTATATGAAGCTCTGTAAGTCACGCTCATTCACAGTGACTGGTTTTGTTTCTTTTTAGATTGTGATGGATTTCAAACACCCTGATGGCCATACTGTGGCAATTTTGCTGCCCCGATGCAGTTTATTGGTGATGACTGGAGAATCCAGATACCTGTGGACACATGGGTAAAAGTCCCTGCATTGCTGATAGTAGAAGAACAAAAAATGTTGTTTGTTTGCTTTATTAATGACATTCTGTATTTAAAATTGCTCTGAAAGAAATCAAGTCAAGTTTTATAATTAATATACAAATTCACTCCTCTGCTCAGTTGCTGCTCAGGTTAAATTATAAAACTTGGGGATTTAGGAAGCTGATTGCTAGTCCCAGAGGTGTAGTTTACTGCTGCTATCACAAGTGAAGTTCACTGGGAAATCTCACTCTCTTATATTGGCAGTGTGAAAGTTCTTAATAACTCTGAGCTGGCAAAGAATTGATTTTAGTGCAATTATCTTCATCTTTTCCTTTCTCTCTTTTCAGCTCACAGCTTTTCCCATTGGATCACATATGCCAAAGGCTTGAGAGAGGGGCTGGTTTAGGAGAGTGACTTCCCTTGCACAGAGGGCATGAGGGTAACAAAGGGTAGTCTTCCTGAGCTATTCCCAACTGCTTTAGGGACATTTTAGCTGCCGATAAGATTGCATTGTACTGAGCAGGTTTGGAAAGAGATCTCTTGAAATATGTCTTGATGTTTTGCCTATTATAGAATTTAAATACATACTTTTTAAACTGTGACCCACTGGGAGATACTTACAATAGGATTGCTGAAATTGGCAAAAAGGCTGAAACCTTGACAAGATGTAAGGCTGACAGTAATGCACTTCAGGAGAATATGGAAACCCTCATATTGGACAGAAATGCCCATGGTAAACATTACTTCCTTTGTTTGACCCAAGCTGTCACTGGTTCAGCAGTCAATTGGAGACACTAATTACATTCTGTGTAAATTAACCATCAAATCCTTTTATTGGCAGAAAATTTTCTACCTTTTAATTTTACTGGTTAATTTGTATTATGAAGAAGGATGAATACGAACTCCTTGATGACCTTTACGTTGTTCATTTTTATAGAGCTCTTATACCACCTGTATATTCCCTCATGAAATAAATAGTTGTAGAAAGCACTTGGTACTTCTGATGTGCACCATTATAGAAGCCCAGGGCAGTGAAGTCCCTTGGTTTTCGACATACAGGACTGAACATGGATACCAGCGTTATAAGCTTCTTATTCTGTCCTGTCAAGTACTGTCAGTCGTCTTTTGGAAAGGTTATCTACGACGCTGAGAAGAGAGTGCAGTCAGTGACACTGTCAGTGGGCAGTCCCCAACCCCAGGCATCAGGCAGCACCATGGGGCTGGGCTGAGGCCAGATTGGAATGTTACCCTGGGGGTCCAGACAGTGGCCATGCACAGGCAGAGCTGGGGATGCATTTGGGGATGTAACTAGAGCAAGGCCTAGTGGGGTAGTTTCCCTTTAAAAGCATCTCCCGGGGAAGGAGGGCTTGCCCTTGCTGAGACATCAACTTTCTCCAAGGCTACCAGCTGTGCTCCTTCCAAGCTGGCCCTGGGCAGCCACACTCCCAGGAGGCAGAAGGATGCATGCCAAGCACTTGCAGTACATGCTAGCAGGCATTCAAGTTGGGATAGTGCACCTGCCTATTAAGAACTGGAATGAGATTATTACTTAACTCACTTGTACCTTCAAGTGATGGTTGTCTTTTGAGAACCAATGACAAACTACGTTTGAAATTAAGATCTCGGGTATTTCTACTTACATATAAGTGATTCCTGTCCCAGTGCTTGCCCACCTTTCCTAAGAATGGTTTTCCTGTATATTTTTAAAAGTGGTAGTGGGTCAAGATACTCAACAGGAGTAACCTTTTCATCATGCTAGTGGAACATAGTATGGCAATCAACAAGATTAATCATCCAGTGAGAAAGTGTAGTTATTTCACTTGCACGCATAATGTCAAAAGGTGGTTAAGGTCAGTTGTGATGCCTTTTATCTATACCACAGAAATCAAATTAGAGAGCAAAAGAGTCAGTTTTGAAATTATTCTGGAAATGTTTTTGATGTGTATACTTGGATACCAAGGAATTAGAGACTTAGTTTTGATCCCATTAACAAAGTGCACGAAAAAAGGATTTTTGTTCAGTTCTCTCTGAAAGAGAAACATATGATTTAGAAATAAGCTATACAGTGTCATCAAGGAGGACAAAAGATGTATGGGTTTTTTGTCTCATAGGTGAAAATAAAATTCTGACTATTCTGATGAGGTTCATTTGTGATGGTTTTTTCCGATGAATTTCATTTTTGGTTGGGTAACCTGGCAAAACTCCATTCATGACACTGCAATAGTAAAACTCCTCTGTGCCAAGCAAGAGGGTGTGGAGCATTTTATTTTTGGCATTGGGAATCCTGTTTTTAGCCTAGCCTTTATCCAGAGTTCCTGCTTGTCATATAGGTAAAAGGAAATTATTAAGGTTGAAACCAAAACCTTGAAAAAGAAGACCTAATGTCTTATCTTATTGATGCAGGTACAAAAGAAAATCAAATAAAAAATCTTCTAACTCAGGATTTGAAGTTCTGCTGTCAAGGGAGTCTTGGGCATCCTCAGCTGATTAATTCATCATAGCTCCATTATCTGCTGTGAGCAAGGCAGTTCCTTGGCTACCTTGGGAGATTTCCATTCTTTCCATGGCTACCTTGGGAGATTTCCATTCTTCAGGCTATTCAATGTCTCCTTTTTGCAACATTTGTATGGAGCATCAATATGCTGCTTCCTGACTTTCAGGCAGAAAGGACCTGCACTCTTTTTCCCTGATACTGCATGAGAAATCAGCTTTCCTGCAGCAGGAAAGCTGGCATACAGCAAAGTACAGGAATGCTTATCAGGCTGCAGGATGTCTTCTCGGCATTTGGGTCGTTCTTGGTTAAGTACAGGCACTGGTTGACAGTTTCAT
Organism: Manacus vitellinus; assembly: GCF_001715985.3. Classification (NCBI taxonomy): domain Eukaryota; kingdom Metazoa; phylum Chordata; class Aves; order Passeriformes; family Pipridae; genus Manacus; species Manacus vitellinus. The sequence goes on along the minus strand of NW_021940208.1, from coordinate 12,001,915 downwards.
GTGACCTGCAAAAAAGATCTGGTACAAATTTGAGGCGAGATTGAATGGCCAGCTTTATAAAAATGTCAGACACCTTTTTTTTCCCCCCTTTTAGTTCGACACGCGAGGGTTTAACTCAACTAACAAATATGGAAGTCAATTTTATGCTGAGAATTTGTCCTGCTGAGGGTCAATTACTTGGAAGTCGGCATTTTTGAACGGGCTTCACTGAGAGGGCAATTCCTTAGAGATGATTTGTTTGTTTGTTTGTTTTTTTCTTCAAGAAACTTCTGCAGTAATCTCCTTGATGACTAAGTTCAGGAAGCGTTTCAGTGTGACAATAACAGCTTTGAAGTGCTGAGCTATTTCCCTGAAGAGTTTCCATTTTGTTCCAAGAATATCCACTTTTTCCCATTTGCAAGTGATGGGAAGTTACATGTAGATGCAGCTGTTTCTCTTCTCACATGTTGTGTTTCTCATTTTACTTTCTCATTTTCCATTTCTCAACTTTGAGAGAGATCCATTTGTAGAGCTATTAAAAATTCTTGGGTTTGGTACTTTTTCATAATGTAAACCTCTTCATAAAATTAGAGAGCTCATCATCACTTTAATTTTATTAATTTTGTACATGTAAAAATATTTTTGTGTTCCTCTAAGACCCATGCCAAACCCAGAAGTAGCTTAAGAAGCTCTGTTTCCAGTTTGCTTGCTTGCTTGCTAGGTAGATTTTGCTCAAGAAAGATCTACAACAGAAATTCTCCCTTTAAGCAGTTTAATAGATCTCCCAAGAGCTTAATTCTTTGCATTTTCTGCTGTCAATAAACGGAAAAGCAATTTTGTTGTAAAGCAGAATTCATTTGAGACCCATTTGCAACAAGAAACTTCAATCTGCTAATGTAGACCTCAGCCAATTCTATGCTTTTATACCCATAGCCACCATTTTTAGTAGTATATTCTATCTTTACCATACATATTTTTATGTCACATTGTCATGGTTTAACCTCAGCTGGCAACTAATTACAATGCAGTTGCTCACTTACTCCCCTCACCCTGCTGGGGAGAATTGGAGGGAAAAAGTAAACTCTGTGAGTTGAGATAAGAACAGTTTAATAATTGAAACAAAATAAAATACAATAATGGCACTCACAATGATGATAATAATAACAATGCTAGCAATAGTAGTGAAAGGGAGAGAGAGAGGAATGAAAACCAAGTGAAACAAGTGATGCCCAGTGCAGTTGCTCACCACCCACTGACTGATGCCCAGCCTGTCCCAAGCAGCAATGGGTGCCTCCTGGCCAACTCCCCCCAGTCTGTATACTAAGCAGGACACACTATGGTTATGGAATATCCCCAGTTTGGGTCAGCTGTCCTGGCCAGGCTCCCTCCCAGCTTCTTGTCCATGTGCCCTCTGACTGAGCACGGGAAACGGAGAAGTTCTCACTTAGATTAAGCACTACTGAGAAATAGCTACACCATCAGTGTTTTTTCAACATTATTCTCATACTAAGTGCAAAAGACAACACTGTTACTGTTAGCACAGATACTAAGAAGAAAATTAGCTCTATCCCAGACAAAACCAGGACAAAAATAAATATATTAAAAAAATTAAGTCCTAGACATATAAACAATCAAACTTTATGGAAAAAAAGGGAGGGAGGGCAGGGAAATGTAATTACTTAAAATTAAACAACACTTTAATGTCATTAGTTTGTGTCAACTCTTTTGTCTCTAAAATTGAATAAGTAGAAAACTGAGAAACAGTAGTATGTTAAATAGCATGTTGTAATCACATTTGTCTTAGTTTATAAGAATTACCTTCTTACAAAGATGGATTGGGTTTTTTTTCTGATGCAAATTGAATTATACCTTTATTTTGTATTACTTTATTTTAGGATCACACCCCGAAAATATGATATCATTCAAGCATCTGAGCTTGGACAAAAAGTTGGAACAATCACTGCTGATGTTGGAGATATAACATTAAATCGAAGGGAAACGAGGACATCATTTACATTCAGGAAAGTGAGGAGAAGCCCTTGCAATTGCAGTAAGTGTCTTGAGGCAGTCTTCAAGTCAAAATTGTTATTTATCACCAATACACAAGCTTTTTCTGGTTTGAACAAATCAGTTTATTCCTTTGGGTAGTTTTGGCAGTCCTCGTAGCCATTCCTGGATGGCTCAGGGTTAGGCATACTATATGGCTTAAGTTGGTTGCATTCATGTGGTTGCTGGAGTTTCTCTATACAAGGAGTCAGTTGGCTTGCTCCAAAGCCAGGCAGGTAATCTGGAATCTTCCATTTCATTGACACTTCAAGTGCTTAAATAATGTAACAGAATAGAAATAACTGCTATTCTTCAGAAGTAACTACTATATCTCAGTTTTGATTGTTTTTTTATTGGGCCTGTAATTTTGTGAAAGTAAGTACATTAGAGAAGGAGAAGCAGACAAATCTGCAGTGATAGAGCCATGTAAGTGCCTTAGGGCAGTACAGATAATAATAGACAGGTGGCTCAATGATTACATAGAACTGAAGTCCATTTGTGCCCTCAGAACAGAATTTCAGAGGCTGAGTTGCAATGATGTCATGGTCTTTGGCATTGGGGACACTATCTCAGTTCTGAAAACATTAACATAGGAGGATTAATGATCACTGCAGACAGCCTCTGGTACATGTGGGCAGGTTGCTTGTTTTCAGGTCATCAAACACTTCTGCAGTCTGACCTGCATTTCAGTTTTTAAAAGGTATAGGAGGAATGAAGCATTTTTGCATTTTAATATTTCGCTTTTAATTTTATTTTACTAAATGCACTTAACTCATAACGAATCACTTAAAAAAATTAATGTTCTTTAACTGTTGCTATATCTAGTTTACTCATCTGTCTGTGACAGCCAGAAAGGACAGCAAAGACTGGTACAACCTTCATTTCCCCACAATGAGATGGAGGCCTCAAAGCTGGAGCAAGAATATGTACACAAGGTGTATGAAGAGATTGCCACACACTTCAGCAGTACCAGGCATAGCCCATGGCCCCGAATTGTAGAGTTTCTCAGGTCCCTGCCAACAGGATCAATAGTGGCTGATATTGGTTGTGGTAATGGGAAATATCTAGGCATCAGTGAGGATTTGTACATGGTAAGTAGTAGCTACTGTCATTTCCTTTCATTGGTTCTAGTGTTTATTCTGTTGTGTTGTTGTAGCATGTTGGAAGTTCAGTTGTGGGAAGAATGCCAAGAACAGAAAGCTGTTTCCTGGTCCAAGATCAATTGCCAATTGTGTTAGGTTTCCACGTGTGTTCATTATGTGCATTACCCTTTTCTTTTTTTCAAAGCCACTTTTGCTTTGCAATTCAAAATATGTTAATAAAAAAATAGTAATGGATGCAATGGATTGAAAAATTGTAACGGATGGTTTAGCCTTTTGTTGTTGAATAAACTTGTTAAAAGAGAAAATGGTTGGGCAATTTGAATGCTTCCAAGAACTTTTTCACTTGGCTCGTGCACAGGTAATGCATTCTACATGTCCCTGAAATCTCCATGGGCAGCACTATTTTTCACATATCCTCTTCAGTTCCTTTTGGCCTGGTGGCATGTCTCATTTGTGAATGATGTCATGTTTGGCTGTCCCACCTCTGACTCTGTGCATAGGCCCAGTAAGTATGCCAGCAAAAAATTCACCGGGAAGTCTCAACTTCGGTATAGAGTTCTGGTCTTTCTCTCACTCCCTTTTCTTCACTTTTAGACAGTTCTGACATCATTCTTGCTCATGTTCTCTCTTTCCCTGTCTCCCAGTCTGTACTTAGTCCAGTTTTACTTCTCCCCCTTCCTATCAGGGAGAGATGAAGCACATACAAATATGAACCAAGAGATAGTTTTTATTGCAAATACTTCAAAGACTTTTTGGAAAAAAAAAATACAAATTCCTGTTGTTTTAAATCCCCGAAAATCTCAGAGGAGTGTGCATCATGGTATCTGCTCTCCCCTGTTCCAGATCTGTCTGATTTTTTCACATGCTTGTACTGTGAAACACTTTGAAATCCATCAGTCTTGAAAACTTCTGTGTAGAGCAAAGCATTCATTATTGATAATAAAACTTGGAGTTATTTGTCTGTTTCAGGAGTTTCTCTCTTGCTGTTTATATTCAGCTAAAAACATAAGTTGTTATTTACAACCCTGTCTGTATTAGTAATGGATTTATTTCCCTTACTGTTCTTATAGGCTAGAATAACATCCAGCAATGTATAAGTAGGTATGTTTATGACTGACTGCTGTAGCCTGCATATAATTATTAACGTTCAGTACTTTTCAGTCTTTCACTCCTGACTGCTATTAAAAAAAAAGTCAGCATACCTAACTAGAGAGGAGCAGCTTTTATCAGGGTCCCATGAAGATCAACTGGTCCTAGAATGAATTTGGTAAATTGCACTCGTGGAGGTTTGTGGTAGACTTTTAAGGTGAAATCAATGCAAGGTGCTGTGTTCCAAAATTGGCAGCACCAGTCTGTTTCCTGAAGCCCACAGTTAACCAGTTAAGGGAAAGAAAGATCACATATCAGCTGGCAGTCAAAGGAAAGCTAGCCCCTTTCCTCTATTACTTTAGGAGTTACCTCATTCCTTATGTGTCTGCAGGAGAAAGACAAAACATGAAAAATAACAGTGAAAGGGAGGAAACTTTTAAAGAAGTAGTTCAGACAGTTGAAAAACAGAATCTGGGAATTGCTTCATTCAATTGGCCTCCCTCAACATTTTATTTTCCACTGGTGACAAGTAGTTGTTCTTGGTGGAGACAGACTTTAGACTTTGCGTTTGCTTATTTTCATCTACAAACCAGCACAGTGTCTCAGGAGAATGGATGTAACTGCTTCCTGAAGGCAAGCAGTGTGCTGTAAAGGTTACTTTATGCTTTTATGTTTTAAGTAGCAGTGCTAATGGTAGATCAAAGCTAAGGTAGCTCTCTTGGTGGTTTTAAGCATCAGGCACTGTCTGAACATATCTCTGCTGTGGCCTATGCTATTGTATTTGCTTCAGTTTCTTTGGATGATTACATGCAGCCTTATCCACTTGAGTATCCTTGTGTGACAATGAAATGCACAAGTCCATCTATGCTCAGCAAAAATGACAGTGCCGTAATGGCTGCATGATTCTGGCACAGTGAGAGAGCAGCAATAAAGAGCAGCAATTTCATGACAAATAAATTCAGATTAAGAGTGTTTGAGTTAGAGATGGAATCCATGTCTGATGTAGCTAGGACAAAGACTGGAGAAAGGTTGAATTTAATAGAGTTTCAGATTACTCTTTTTTTCTGTCTCGCCCAGCTTTTTTATTGTTTGAATGAATGCAAAAGAGAGACATGATTTTAGGGTTGTTTATCCACAATTCTCTCCCCACCCAACCTCATTTGGGGGAATTATTTTAACAGATTTTATTTAAGTGCTTTCAAGCTTAATATTCATATTTGTAAGCAGGGTTTTATGGAATGCTGTGTCTGAGCCTTAGCCATTCCCCCCTTACCACAAAGGTTTCATTCCAGAGCCAGTTGACATTATTATGAGGATCTCATCAATTTTTATGAGCTTTAGCTTTGTCTCCTAGTTTCCAGTGTTCAGGTAGGTGTGGTGATGTGTAAATCCCCAAAAGAACGTTCAACATCCTCACAGGGCTGGTGTGTGAATGAAAGACATTGAAACCTTTCAAATTTGTGGTTTACATTTTTAATTGAACTAATAAACTGGTGGGAAATCCAGTTGCAAACAACTGAAAATGCCATTGGGTAGATATTTTTTCTTTATATGTAAAGAAATTACTCTCCTTGACAGAAGAGTGATGCTAGGAAAAAAAATGTGGCTATGCAGGAGCCAAAATTATTTGCTTTAATACAGATGTTCCTATTTCTGTAGTGTGTGTCATTCAAAGGTAATTGGTAATATAGTTTATATTTCACAAGACCTTGTAAGACACCCTTTTTCTGCAAGATGTTCATCTCTGTTTCCTGCATTATTGTCCCAAACTGGGATTCACTGGAACTTTATAAGAATTTGATTTTTCCAGGGTGTGGGGAAGAGAGAGGATTAATATTTGCTGTGGTATAGTTGCATAATGTTGGGTGGATTATAGTTGCACTGGGTTCATACTTATTAAGAACAGATTTCTCTCCCAAGGACTTATTAGTAGAAAGTAAAAGCAGGAAGGACAAAACTAATTAGTAAAGGTATACCTGGAGCAAGTTCATCATATTTTAACAATTGAAGGGCGAGACGGAGGAAGCTTTCCTGCCCTTTTCTCTCAATGGATAGCAGTCATTAAATTGATAAGAGATGTGGGAAGAGAGCTCAGAAGGAACTGGGCAACAGCAACATAAACCCAGAATGAATGCTGAGTCGCTCAGCTTGGTTCTGTTGCTTTGTCATTGAGAAATGAACTGCGCGTCTTAGGCATACTGCTTTGTTTCCAGAGACACCCTGGCTATGTGCAATGGAAAACCAAAACACTACGTGAAAGGAATGCTAAAAACCTGACTCAGACCAACTGGAGCAAGGAGATTTGTCTGTCTTGCTGTGGTTGTGCTGGCGTCTCTTTTTCTATGTGTGTGTGTGTGTGTGTGTTTGCTGGAATGTAATTTGGTTCCTTGAGGTTCTCATGCTATTAGTTGTAGCTGAGGTATTTCTCTGGGGAGCCACATAATTCCATTCGGTGGCTGGATTTCAGAATTAGATGTTGTTTTCTTCATTGCTTTCTAATGTGCTGAATAAATCAGGTTTCCAGATACTTAAATGAACTAATTCTACCACGTTAGTTATAATGAGATAATGTAGAAAGAAAATATATGATGGTGGGCAACCTCGACCTGTCTTTACCTATATTTAAGCTTCCAAGAGAATTTATCTTTTCCAGATTTGCAACACCATTACAAAGCAGGTGATTTATTTAGTGTGTTTTTCCCACTAATGATCTATTCCAAACCATTGTGTTAAGTAGATTTTATAAAATTTACTGTAGCTACTCCTGGCTGAAACGGTGGAGATGAAGGTGCCTAGAAACGTGAGAGAGCAGGATGGGATATCTACCTGTGTTATCTGTTCCCAGGAAGGCAGTACAGGGCTGCTGCAAACTCAAACAAATCACAGGTGTTACATTTGTTTCTCCCTCCCTTCTCCTCTTTTATCTTGGTCTTTTTTTGTTATTTTTATTTTCTCAAGGTTTGTGTTACCCAGCATGCCCAGAGTGGGTGTGGTTTGCCAGAATGACAACATACCTTTGCTTCTTTCCTAGGTTTTGTGTTTGCTGGGCTTCTAGTTACAGAGTTACAGGCCTCCATACTAATATTTCCTGGCTTAATATAAGAGTTGGATGCAGATACAATGAAAATCAATGCCTGAAATCCAAGTGGATTTCAGCCACAGTACATAGGTTTCTGTGGCTATTCTGGTGCTCTTGTGTGCTGTTGTCCACATCACAGAAAGCAGTGAAGACAAGGGTGGTGGTACTTCCCAAAAAAGCAGGACTGTGGGAATGGTTGCCTGTGAAAAATCCAAGAAGCCTGAGAAGCCAGCCTCCTTTGGGGAAATACTAAAAAGAGTAGAGCAACTTGCGGAGAGGTGGACTCACTAAGAGTAGATGCAGCTGAATAGTCAGCCATGCCATTTGAGATATATGTGAGAAATTGATGGGACTGAGCAAGGAATTTGATTTAGAAAACTGGGAAAACAGGTATAAGAAATGATTGAGAAGACTCATAGATAATGAGAAATGGAGAACTGTTAAAATGTATACAGCTTGTCTCACCAAGAGATGTACTAGATTTGGTTGGATTTGGGCACTGAACTAATAGTAGTTCATCTACCTTTCTGCACTCTTCTGGAAAAGATGTCAGCAAGGACAATAAATATCCTGTGCTGAGCATAAAAATTAGAGATATGGACTGGCAAAAATTAAAGCTTTCCAGTTATATTTTGAGGGTTTTTTAAAAATGTTTGAATACATATTTAATTAGAAAGAGAAAAATAAACCTGTTGTTAATTAAAACAGTCTTTTGAACTCTTTTCTGTAAATGAAGCTTCATCACATCAAAGCTTCTGCATGCTTTAGAATGTAGAAATCAGTTAGTAACGGAATTGGGAAAAGCTGAGTTTGGGGTCTCTGGCCCTTGCTATAAATGTTTTCTGTACTCATAAAAACCACAGATAGGCTCATTTTCCAGCTGCAAGCTGGCATTGCACCACGAAAGTTATCTGGGTATTGATAGCTTATTGTTTTCTAAGTGACTGAAACCAATGTATTTTGGTTTTTACTGAATGCATGTCTCTTGTAAGCCAGTAAATGCAGGAATGTGTGATTATAATTATTTTAAAATATTATACAGAGATAATAGTAGTAAAATAATTCTAAATTTTCCTAGCTTCTGCACCAGGCATCTGTGGTGACTTCCTGTGTCCACCATTTATGCATATATGCATAACACCTGTTATCACATTTACATTTAAAAACACAAAGTTTAGGCTAAGATACCTATTGTAGAGCAGCTGCGCATTCAAAGTGATCTATTTCAAGGTCTCCATTTTCATTGCAAAACAGCATCTTTTTGCTGTTGGGTGAACACTGGCTTTAGTAAGTATGACAATACAAGTAAGCCTGACTTCATAATATTTGATATAATTTAGATGCAAATGAGGACTTTGCATTCTGGCAGTCATGCCTTTGTTCTCATTCTCAGTTCATTGGATTTCATCAACATACATTGTAGTCCTTTTCAAGGTCATTTTGGGAACAGAGGATTGCGTTCCATTATCCAACCTGTTTTCTCTGTAGATATGGAGGGCCAAAGCAATTCTTTCTGGGAAAGCTTGCTGTCAGTGGAAGCTGCAAGTGTTCTTCTCCCTCCTTCTACCAGCAGTGAATTTGGTCCTTTGAGTTTTGTTATTAAGTACTGCAAGCTAATGTCTTAATTGCAGAAGTAGTTAAAGGCACCAGTAATGAGGTGTGCAATTGCCAAAGTGCAGGTTGCCAGAGTAATTTAAAGACACTTGAGTTGGCTTCCAGTGTGAAGTGATGGGGATTTATGTTTACTTCCAAGTAAACACAAATTTCTTTTTTTTATTCATGAACAACTCTATTCACTCAGTGCTTCGGTAAATGTGAGAGGCCAAGAAATACATGGGAAGAAAGCAATGCTAGGATTGATCTTTTCAGGTCTTTTTATTGTGAACTGGCAGGACAATATGTACACTCATAGTGCTATTTTTGTGGAGGATTATCTTGTGTTGTCAGGTTGGCATTTTCACAGCTGTTTCATTTACGTTGGATCAAAAGTCAGGGACCTGACTAGAAAGCAGCTCATCTGGAAGCTTTCAGGATATACGACTGGAACAGAATTCTAGTTTTCTTCAAAACTGTGATGGTAGGCTAAAGGATAAAATGATTTGAACTGATAAAATGAAAAATTATGATGGAAAACAAATATATTTTAATCACTGCAAAAGAGATTTTTAATTTTAGCAGTACTGTTGTCTCTGCTGGGTTGATTAAGCAGAACAAGTTGTTTGTTATTCTTCTTGTGTCAAAGATGGTTTAGTATTCTTTCAGTATTGAATGCAATAAATATCGTCAGCAGTAATTATTTAGGATTCTGAACCTGTTCTCTGCTATCTACTTGTTGCTGGTCATTGAAAACAAAAATAAATTTAATATTCTTATACAAGCAGAGTTCGATATACAACCTGGTAGCAGGGCTTTGGTTAGAGTGTTCAGTGTGCATGGCAGATGTGAAAATGAGGGTGGTGCATGCCTCACTCTATTTCTTTCTTTTAGAAAGGGTATTGATCAGTTTGGGTTTATTGTTTTTTTGCAAGCATGTAAAAAAGCTTCTTCTAGATGCTGATTTTTCAAAGATGGTAAGTCTTGCTGTCTTTGGCATGGACACTGGGCAAAGTTTAAAGGGGCAAAAACCAGATATTTTATGAGGTGTTCTGAAATGGTTTTTAGGGGTCATTTCACCTGGACTGTACAGAACCTTGGAATATGATGTTGTGCTTAAATTTTTTGTGGATCATGATACTGAGGAGTAAGAAGACTGTATCTGAGCACTTCCTTACTTCCACTGAAGTGAGAAAACCTGATTGTGATCAGTGTCACTGTATGACATACTATAGTGATGCCACCGAAGTCACCAGATGGTCATTTGCACTAGTAGGTCAGCTTTTGTTAGTTCAGTATTTAGGTGCTTCAAATGTTGTCAAGTTAACAAATGGCAATTGAAATGGAAAGAAAATACTGAGGTTAGGTCACTTCTCATTTTGCTGATTTCAAGATACTTTGAATTAGTTTTGAAGAAAAGTTGGGTTGAAACCTGGTCCATCTTAAGCTGGTTCAAAATCAGGGTGGTATAATGAGCTGTCTACTATCAAAATCAGGGTGGTATAATGAGCTGTTTACTATCCAGTCTTCCAGCTTTGTTTTAAGTTAGCATCAGGATTGTTTTCTTCTTGTCTATACCTGGGAACCATATATTCCTCTTAAGGCTATTTTCTCACTCTCGCTCTTGTTTTGATTTCAAACTAAAATGTGTTCCCTCAGTAGGAGACTGTGATGACTCTATTACTGTAAGCATCAAGTGAAAATCATTTTCCAGTTTTGTAATTATCCTCTTATGAAAAGCTTAACGAAAGACTTTCTGTTCTAGGTTGGCTGTGATCGCAGCAAAAACCTGGTGGATATTTGTGGAGAAAAGCATTTCCAGGCTTTTGTCTGTGATGCCCTGTCGGTGGCAATACGCAGTGGTTCCTGTGACGCCTGCATTTCTATTGCTGTAATACACCATTTCTCAACAGCAGTAAGTCACCCCTCCCTGTGTTCCACTGTGCTACTGTACTGCTGTGCAGAGCTGCTAATACTACAGTGAAAGCAAAGGGAAGACCAAAATGGGAAGAAGTTGAAGATTTGCATTCAGTGTAAGCAGCTGTCAGAGCAGAGTTAAGCTGCTATGCTACTGCTGCTTCTTAGACTTTTCTGTTCATATTCTCTCTCTCCTTGTCAGATGCCCTTGCTCCTCCTGGTGCTTTGGTCTAAATGTTTATGTTTCCTTTTTGTCTGCTTACAATTAATGACATAGGAGAAGGGGGCTCTGCTTTGGGAGTCAGGAGCTATATTTCTTCCTGGCTCGGATCTTTGGCTCTTGGGCAGATCTTGTAGTTTTGGGTTTTTTCCCTCTGTGCATTCATTTTCCATCTCTGAATGAAAGGGACACTGCTCACTGGTCTGCTTTATCTCAGGGCTCTGTAAAGTTCTCCTGGCAGGAACTGTGTGATGGTAACAAGCTTCTAGACCATGAAGCCATCTTGGGGCCCCATGGATCTCTCAATACCAGAAATGCAGCAAATGTTTCCAAATCCAGTATAAAAAAGTAGAAAGAAGTCTGTTTTGGAGAAGGCTGATGTGTTTGTTTGGGTGGTCAGAGGACCTGTGTTTAAGCTGTAAATCTGACTCCTTCAACTGCAACCTTAGGGTGTGCATCATCAGGTTTGGTAGATTTAAATCTGGGATTTTAAACAATGAATAACCTTCTTGAAGAGGCATGCGTCATTTTCAGATGGACTGTTATGCTCAGCACAGGACTATTTTCAAATGGAAAGAGAATAATAAAATCATTTAGGTTAGAAAAGACCTTTGGATCATCTAGTCCAGCTGTTAACCCAGCACTGCCAAGTCCAGCACTAGACCGTGTCACTAAGTGCCACATCTACATGTCTTTTAAATACCTCCAGGGATGGTGACTTCACCACTACCCTGGGCAACCTGTTCCAATGCTTGACCATCCTTGTGCTGAAGATGTGTTTCGGTGAGAACCGTGTTTAGAAAAACGTCTTGGCTTGCACATAGTGATGGACTGTATTATGAATGAAAATGAGTAGTGAAAAAATCCCTTACTTTTAATTTTTATTGTATCTTGGGGGGACAGTAAGGAGGAGTTGCTGCCATTCTCCTTACTTTTTGTTTATGTACTAGCTTCACGTTTCTGCTTTTCCTTTCCAGGAGCGGAGACTGGCTACTATCCGTGAACTAGCCCGGCTTCTAAGACCTGGTGGAATGGCACTCATTTATGTCTGGGCAATGGAACAAGAATACAAAAACCAGAAGTCTAAATACCTTAAGGAAAAGAATGGTAGTAAAGGCAAAGAAAAGGAAATCAATACTGGCACAACCCAGAGACTGCTTACTGATCAAGTGCCTGGAAGCAGCAGCCAAGACTCAGCATGTTCTGACCAACTCATTAATGACTTGAAGGACGAAGGCTGCGATGCAAGGCCAGTAGGAGCAGACTCCAAACTGCCTGTTCACACTAACCGAACCTCCTTTCAGTCTCAAGATTTGCTGGTTCCCTGGCACCTGAAAGGTGGTACTAAAAGGAAAGAGGAAAGTGTTGATACAGTGTTGGTTCCAGCTGACTCCAAGGAATCACAAGAAGTCAGCCCTGTTTTCCACCGCTATTACCATGTATTCTGTGAAGGGGAACTGGAAGCAGTGTGCAGATCCCTGGATTGTGTGAGGGTTCAGAAGAGTTACTATGATCAGGGAAACTGGTGTGTGATTCTAGAAAAGTTGTAGCCTGTGGTGTTTCCTCCACTGTCTTTGTTTTTTGCAGTGTGAAAGGTATTTTTAATGCAGGCTGCAGGCTGCAGCTATTGCCTCTTTAAAAATAGCAGAATAAAGACTGTGTTTGAATTAATAATGGTGGCTAGCACTGTGTGCATATTTTAACAAAATAATGGCCAAATTCAGGTACTACATCTGCAGAGTGTTTACTTCTGTGAATTACAGTGGAGAGGATTAAGTGGGAAAATACTGGCCATGCAAATCAGTGTTGAGCTTTTAAAGACAAAGGGCCTGGTTCTCCCTTCTCTTACACTGGTTTATGGTGGTGTAGCTGTAGTGGTCTCTCTGCAGCCCACAGGTAATTGGAATGGAGCTCTGGGCAGGAAAAGCAGAGCTGCTTGCTGTGTAAAACTGTGGGCCAGGGAGGAGGGAATGAATGGCATGTGAAGTAGTTTGGGTGAAGAGTCAAAACATTGCCTCAAATTTGATCCTGCCTGTTTTGGTATCCATGAGGGGTCACAGATCTCTTTCAGTTTAGAATTTACTCTCTTGGTTGTGGTAATAATGGTTTCCTCAAAGGGAACTGGAAAATCAGTGGGGATACCACAACCATTTTTCTCTTCCTTGACTCTCAAACACCCACAATTTATGCTGTCACTCCCCATATTTCCGTAGCTCTTCATTGTAATGTTGTTTGAAAGCTCCTCTGAGGTGTGAGTTGCCCAGCTGGAATACCCTGGCCAACTCTGCTAGATGCCTGTGTTCCTGTGAGCACAGGTCTCTGTGCCAGTAGCACCAGGAGTTGTGTTGTGGGGTGACCCTTAGATCCTCCGGTGAAAAAAACAGGAAATATATTAAAGAGAAAGCAGTATTGGTGCAGATTTTCTACAGGGTAGTTTCAACCTCTGAAAGTTGGCAGTGGAACAAGTTTTATTTACTGCACTTCAGAAGAGCAAAGAACTGGAGTAGAGAGGAACTGATGCTGGGCTGGCTGACTCAGCAGCCCTTTTGGCTGTGGTCTGCAATGACTAGCACAATTTATTTAACACAACTCTTGTGCTATCCAAGGGGAGTGCCACCTGCAATGCATTTCTAGAATTAAAATATACTGGGCTGGCTTTTGCAGGGTGAGTGGCTACTGGTGCCTCTGGAAACCAGGGCTGCTAAGCTGCCTGTTATATTGCTTTATTACCTATAGTTGTAGCAAGACCTATGGTATAGGCAGATCATGTTGCTGCAACTGATGGCATCTAAACCGAGGTGTCCACCCTAAATCATATGGGAACTTGGAGATCAGCTGCATGCCCTTGGCCTACTCCTGCCTGCCTCACAGTTTAAAGACTGCTGTGCTGGTAGTTTGCTCGCAGTCATCATTTCTCCTGGGCTCCCATCTTAAAATGGAGAAAGCCTGATGGGAATGACAGTGGTAAGAGAGGAATTTGCTGCCACCACAATTCACCTCGTGTGTGTCCTGCTCACTATCTGCTTTCAAAGAGCCCTTGGGGAAGATCTCATTCCTGAGCTGCACATATTGTCCAGGTAGCCCTGTCCTAACTGATTTCTTTCCTTTGGGCTACATGGAAGTTTGTCTGTGGCTGTGAGCCTGCTTGTGCACATTCAGGAGTTGATTTGCATGCATTCAAGGAGTATCACATAGCTGGAAGCATGTTTTCCATCAAGGTCTCTGAGCTGGCTTCAGTACTGGGACGCTGTGTCTGAGTGCAGCAATGCACCCAGTTCCCAGCTGGACTGTGGGACCAGAGCTAGGACGCAGTGCCACACAATGTCAGTGTGTCCCTGGTGAGAGAGGGCAGGAACAGCCTCTGCTGGGTGTCTGTGCAGTGACTGACTCACTAAATTGAGCTCCTGTTATTTCTGATTATGTGAATTGCATGCATGTAGAATAAAGGAGGAGGACCATGGACTACATCTCTCAAGCTCGCTATCTGCATGGCCCTGTGTTTGCTGGTGCCTGGACTCTTGCTGAGCACATGGCAGCTGCTGTTTGTACATTTGCCTGTAGGTGCATTTTCTGTAAGAATATACAGTGTGCTGGCAAGAAACACAAGCATTGCTTGAAACAGTCTGAAGCATTGCCATATCTTGACCTTGTGTGACAAATTAGGAATCAAGTCTGCAGCTGTGCTCAATTCCTCAATGTACTCCTGTTCTGCCTGGGGATAGCTCAGAGGTGCTGCCTCCAAATTCACTGCTGGCTCTGAGCTGGGCACAGTGTTCTAACCTGGGGCTTGAATGCATCAAGTTGACATAAACCCTGAACAGTTGAATGCTAAGTCACAGCAGCATTTCTAATTCATTTCACCCTAGCTCAGAGCAGAAAGCGTTACTCTCTATGTCCCAGGCAGCCTGATGGTGATGGGTCTCAGCAGATGCTGGTTCTGGAAGGAGGTTCTGGCATGAAGAACACAAGCTTGGGCAATGCTGGTTGAACAGGCACACTGGGTTGAACATGCAATACATAACTCCTTACCAAACAGGGTTTTCCTGGCTCTTCTGAGGGCTGTGAGCTGGAGGATGGTCACAGCAGCACGTCAGCTCTTGAAAGATGCTAAAAGAGTTAAAAGTACTCTGACATCCTCTGGAAATGTTATGAAACATTTCTTTGATTAAAGTCAGGCAGCCTCTTCAGATGCTCAAAGAGGAATCAAGTGGTGAAGGAGAAAATGACAAGGGAGGATGGCACGTTGATGTTAACAAAATGTATTGCAGACGTTTACTGAGGAGTTCTTCCAACACAGAATTACGTGCCACGAAGCTGCCCTCTACAGTATTCACTTGCCCCTTTTTACCTTCTGGAAGTGTAATGAGATGAAACTCTTTAAGGTGAACAATTGGATTTAAATGTTAAATGTTTCACAGTGCAGTGGTTTTCATAGTACTTATGTTCCTTTTTTGGCCTTATTTAAATAACAAGTGTGCTTAAATGCTTATTCATTTGCAGTCTAGAAGATAAAAGGAAAGCAAAGCTCCATGTGGGTATGACCTGTGCTGTGAATGCAAATGCCCCTCCTTTGGCAGTACTCCCTGATGTCCCAGTCATCCTCAGAAGTGCCTCAGCACACCCAGAAGTAGGGAGGTGGGAGTTTCTGCTCTGGCCCAAATATGACCCTTGATTTGGCTCCGGGCACAGGCAGACAAATGTCTGGTGTGACCAGAGGTGGCTGTTTTGGGGCTCCCTGTCCCCTTTATTCCCAGCTTCCTGTTCCAGGGACCACCAAGGCAACCCCAGGTCAGGTACCCCTGACCCTGCATTGAACCAAATATTGCACTGTCCCGTCCTGACAAAGCAAGTGCTTCAGAGCATCCCTGGGCTTAAAGCTACGGAAACAATGATGTGATTTGTTGTCCCAGGGGCAGACAGAAAATGAAACCTGCAAAGCACGGAGGACTTCTTTTAACTTCATAGAGTGATGTCCTGGTGCAGCCATGCCAATCACAAAAACTCCTTCAGACCTCAGAGAGGCTGGATTTCCCTTGAAGTGCAAGGAGAGGTTTAGGGCAGCAGATGGCACAGGGCAACATGCTGACTGCATTGCTTTACTCACTGAGAACCACAGAAAGCTGCACAGGGACCACAGCTTCTCTTCAGAGAGTTTGAAGGACTGGCTTGGCACAGTGAGCAGAAGATGAGCTTTTCTACTGCTCCCCAAGGCTATATGAAGGCAGCATAGAGGAGAATGCAGTAGTAAAGGCAATTTGCCCTGTTTTTGAACTTCTCCAGAAGTTTTAATGTGATGGAAGTATTCTTGATAGATTTATATGTCAGTCTTTGATTAAAACATCAAAATCTCCTTGAGAACCTATTTCTGGTGAAGCTTCTAAATAATCATTCTAAGAGAATATTTAGGTCTTTTCTGAGCAACAGAAGTCTTAAGTTTGCTATTTGCCTGTTTTGGTGATATGCTGTTGTGTTTTTTTTCCTGTTTAGTGTTTGTTAGTATTTCAGAACTGTTTCTCTATTTTTAGTGAAGTTTGTCAAGATCTTTATTTTTCTGTGCACAACAATTTTCAGCATGGTTTTACTGAAATCTGTGGTGAAGAAATTGTGGATGTCTGTAGTGAAGTTCTGTGGAAAAAAAAGACATTTCCATGTGCACAAAACAATACAAAAAAGCTTTATACTTTAAGTAAAACATAAAAAAAGCCAATATGGAAAAATTTCAAGTACTCTTCCCTATGGCAAGCCGTGCTTCAGCCATTGGACTGACTGGTTAAGTCTGTTTTTACCTGTTTTATGTCAATCTGGAAGGGGCTTCAATGTGCAGCCCACAAATTTCCTTTGTCACTGGGTCCATATTTCTGCAAATTTCAAAATTTGGATTACGTTAGCTTTTCTGCCTTGTCTTCTGTATGGTTAATAGGGTGTACTATCTTGGCCCCTTATGTGTCTCCTTTGCAGTTGTGACAAATATCTCTAATTAAAATTTAGAAGACGGCCAAATACAGTGAAACAAAGAACTTTATTAACAGCACACTGGGTGCACAAACTTGTGACCTGGTTCGACAGCACCCCTGGATGGGAGGGACGAGCCCTTTTAAGGCCCTTTGCTTAGCATAACCACTCCCTCGCTCCTCCCATGCCAGGCCTCGCTCTTTTCTTCCTTAAAAGGCAATCTTTGCTTTCTGATGCTGTCCCTTGGTTGTCCTCATCCACCTATCAGGTTGTTTCCCTGCCCCCCGCCGCATGGTTCCCTGGCAGTGAGCCCAGGCTGGTCTCACCACCTTATGTTCTTCCCGGCTTGCCTTGGCACTGTAATAGTAAGCAAAGAGAACAGTAAGTAACAATAAGTAGCAGTAAGCAGGCGGAACTATAAGCAGAGCAATAGGCAACCCCAAGCAGAACTGTATGTAGCAGCAAGTAAGCAGCAGCAATAAGGAACTCCAAGTAGAACCACAAGCAGTCCACTAGTCCTTGACCACAAATTAGTTCTCCAATCCTTTAAATAAAATGGCTCCCAAGTGCCCCAGCACGAGGCAGCCACGGAAACCCCTGCTTGTAATAAAACCGTCCTATTTATTTCCTGCACAGTGGTGCCTAGAAAATACTGGAGCAGTGTACTACACAGCTGTGTGATCCTTGCTCCCCTTGTCTGTATCCCTATCTCTTTCTACCTTATTTTGTACATTCTCTGAGGCGTGTGCTGTTTCCGTTTGCACAGTGCGAGTGCAGCTGGCTGCTCCTCTTCTGCTGTATTTCACGTAGGGTTTGGTTCCATAGGCTTGTTCCTCACCAGCAAAGGCAGATTGACACTTGTCTTAAACTGCAGATCCTGTCTCTTGGCTATGCTGAAAATTCTGTTTGAGATGGCTTCAAGGAAAAAAATTACTTTAGACACAATTTGTAGGAGGAAAGAGGCCCGAGACAGGTAAGATCTCCCCAACTCAGGGTTATTCCATGGACACATGGGGATATGTACTGAGGGTCCAGGTGGCAGGAGATGGTATTTGAGCCCCTCCTAAGCTTTTGCTTTGCCTAATCTTTCCTAATTTTTGGTGAGTATATTGAAATGTTTATATTAAGCTTTTTTAAGAAGCGACAGCTGAATTATAAACCATCAAGACAGAGAATTCACACATTGCTGTGCTAGCAAACAGCATTCCAGTTTCTTTCTTCTGGAAAAACTATTGCACGGTAGGAAATGTTGGAGCAGGATGAAGACTTAGAACAATATGCTGTTCAGAAGAATCTGCCAGATATTCAGCCTTGAATCCTGCAGTCCATCAGCCTATTCGTAGCAGACAAAACAGCTAATCTGAAAAAAAGATGCAAATATTTAGGTCAAGATCTTTTCTACCAATTTATGTACTCAGAGTAGTGTGAGAGGTACAGGAACAAATCATCTGGAGCTGAGGATAATTCACCCTTGTCTCAGGTACACTGCAGACTTCTTCAAAGGGTCAATGTTTAAGTGAGGATTTGAAGAACACAAGGGTAGTCCGATGGACCTGCAGTAGAAGTACCAGTCCAAATCAGGCCTGGCTGCTGATACGGTGTGCTTCTCTTTAGCCTAAACAGAGCCAGGTCTCTCACCTGTTCATGCTATGACTGAGTCATAATTTGATGCAGAAAAGCTCAAGACAATCCCTGAGCTTCAAGGAGGCTGAATATACCAGCTTTGGTGTTGGGTTATTTGCCCTTAGCAGGACAGTCATACCCTCAGCTCTCTGCATCTCAGGCAAATGATAGAAAGTCAGATTCTCCTAAAATTCTTCTGTGCCAAACTTGTAGGTCACTGAGCTCAAGAGCTGAATTTACAGTCCTACATGTCCTTCTCTGCACCCTCACACTCAGAGGCATGATTTCAACACAAGGGGCAGAGCACGCTTTTAGATGAAGATGAGTCTTTGAGGCCAAAAGCTTTGAGAAGCTCTTGACATAAAAGKKKRWYYYCYKKYYYCYYYWWWWWWWTTYYWMMRSMWYMMMWTTKGKKRAAACAAAAGTGGACCACACTTCACAGGAGGAGCTTAGTTCTGTGGAGCTATGTAAGGGGGTACTTTCGAATTAGATGATCAATGGAGCATAGAGGCGTGAGAAAGAAATCATATTAGGATGTGAAACCAGCGAGAGTATGGTACAATGTAACTTCATGGCACAAGCTAATTGTAAGGTCCATTGTGCTTTTTAGAAGTCAGCTTGATATCCCCTATTATCAGAGCTGAGTTCCTCCTTGGTTTTGCTACATATTGCAAGATAGATACATCTACCCTTGAAACACAGTGGTAGAGATCATACGTAGGGATGAGAAAGATGATGATGGGAGGAAGACTATGTGGGCAGGGGTCACTCGCCCCTTGCCCCACAGGTAGGGCATGCGCAGACTGTTGCCATTAGGTAATCATTAGGTGGTGTTTGGCTGCCACTCAGGCATCACCTTACACTGCATACTGGCCCCACGCAGTGTAATGTGGAACTGATAGAAATGGGGTGTCAGGACTGCTGAGTTTGAGCGATGCTCATCCTACCACCAAGACTGTGCTGCTCCGCGGGGACGCCCGCTAAGCATGGGTACCGACCAGCTGCTGCAGATCCTGACAGCCCTGGCCTGTCTGTGGGGGTAAGCACAGTTTATTGATAGGAAGCAACCGAGAAAGAAAATATTTAATATCTTTAGTGTTCCTTTAATACCCTTTTATTAGTATCCATAATATTGTCCCTTTAAATTTTCCCTTTTACTAACCAATATCGTGTTAAGAGTTATCCATAATATCGTGTTAAGATCCTTTTTTGGTATCCCTTTAACTCCCTTTTTACTAAGCTTATTATACTGTACTGAATGCTGTTCTTAGTATTTGTTTTAATGCCACCTGATAAGGTAGTTATTTTGTATCCTTCTTTAGTTTTTGATTCTCTTTGCTAAGTTTATTATTATTATTATTCTCATTGTAATAAAAGATATTTTGTATGCTTGAATGTCTGTGGCACTTGTCTTTATTCCGGGCATGTATCCTAACGAACTGTTACAAGCTGTGATGAGAATGCCTTTAGAAAGGGCTGCCCCCTGAGGCTTGGACACAGCTTTGAAATTTGGATAGGAGGTAGGTGAAGAGCTGCTCAGTAATAGCAATACACAAAGCAGGACTGCAAGTACCTTGTGCAAACATTCAGGCCTACAAGGCTATTGCTCATTGCAATTTTAGATGTACACTATTTTTAGATTTCCATCTTCCCTATTTCCATGGTGCTAAGAATCAAGGGGTATCATGTACTTGCTAACAGGACAGCCTGTTCCTTTCAGGATCAAGTGCCCTTCCCTACGACCAGCTTTTGTTTTATTTCAGAGTCAGTAGTGGTCAAATAGAAGGAGGCCCCAGGCTCTGGAGGAGCTGGGAAGTAAAGGTTTGAGAAGAAAGAGCACATCATATTCAAAATTATCATCAGGGAGGGGCATGGATATGAGGGCTCTGTGGAGTTGCTTTGCTTTGATGTTTCTGTTTAAGCAGTGACGAGAAGAAGGACCCACAGGAATGTGCATGGAGAGCTGAACTCTTCTGAGCTCACCAGGGAGCTGCCTGGTCTGCATGGTGCCATGAGGAAAATCACTTTGCCAGTGTGTGCACAGACGGAGATACAGCCACATAGCTGTTATTCTTGCAGTGCTTCTGTTTCTGTTTGGAATTGTGTGGTTGAGAGACACATTTGCTCTCTCAGCTGTGCAGGGTTGCAATATGACAGTGTGGTGGTTTGACTCTGGCTGGATGCCCAGTGCACTCCAAAGCTGTTCCATCATGCCCCTCCTCAACTGGACAGGGGAGAGAAAATAAAAAGGCTTATGGGTTAGGATAACATCAGGGAGAAGTCACTCACCAATTCCATCATGGGAAAACAGAATAGAAAAATGAAAAGTAAAACTAAATGTTAAAAACACCTTCCCACCACCCCTCCCTTCTTTCTGGGTTTAACTTTATTCCTGATCCTCTGCCTCCTCTCCCCAGTGGCACAGGGGTACAGGGAATGAAGGTGACAGTCAGTTTATCACATGTTGTTTCTGCTGCTTTTTCCTCCTTAGGGGAGGAGGACTCAGATGGGGTCCCTTCCACAAGAGACAGTCCTCCACAGACTTCTCTCACTGTGAGTCCTTCCCACAGGCTAGAGTTCCTCACAAGCTGGTCCAGTGTGGGTCCCCTGCAGGGTCACAAGAAAACCTGCCAGAAAACCTGCTCCAGTGTGTGCTCCTCACTCCATGGAGCCACAGGTCCCGCCAGGAGCCCGCTCCAGTGTGAACTTCCCCTGGGGGTAACATTCGGACATCTACCTACTCCAGCATGGGATCCTCCAGAGACTGCAGGTGGGTCTCTGCTCCCTTGTGGACCTCTGTGGGCTGCAGGAGCACGGCTGCCTTACCATAGGCTGCACATGGGCTGCAGGGGAACCTCAGCTCCGGTGCCTGGAGCACCTCCTCCTCCTTCACTGACTTCAGTGTCTACAGGGCTGTTTCTCACACATATTCTCACTCCTCTCTTCTCTACCTGCAATTTGCTTCTCTGCAATAATTTTTTTTTCCTTCTTGCCACCAGAGGCCCTGCTACAATTGTTGAGGGTCCTTCTTGGAGCCAGCTGGCATTGGTTCTGTTGGACATGGGCAAAGCTTCTGTCATCTTCTCACAGAAGTCGCCCCTGTAGCCCCCTGCTACCAAAACCTTGCCATGCAAAAGGAATACAGACAGAAGGGGCAGGACTTGCAGAATTCCTTGTAAATGAAACAGCTTGTAGACAGGGGCTCCATATACAGTCTGTTAGCTCAGTGGTCTGAGAGGGAGACTCAGAGTCAGAAGGACTTGCTCGCAGAATTCTCTCTTTGATTTTCCTAGAATATTCTCTGTTCCCATGGCAGGAAATGTTTGCAAGGTTTTCTGCTCTATAGAGACATGTATGTTACTGTGCAGACAGAACCAGCCTGCTCTGCTGGACAAACATGTCCCTCTAATCACTTAAGATTTGGACACAAACACACTTTAAAAGCCTGCTTTTACCACAGTCTGCAAACTAGTCTATATTACACAAGGTAAATGCTGAGTTCTTTGTTGTCTTCTCATTTATTCTGGAAATAGCAGGGAGTGTCTGGGGAACACAACGCCATAGGGATTCTAATCTCTTTACAAACTGGTTGCATTGTCCTGGCAGCACTACTCTTTATGCAAACAAAACCACTGTCTCTGTTTAAGGAAGGCATTAACTGATGGCCATCGGCTGGCACACAGAACTAGACCCAGGCAAATGGGATAAAACAGAGGGCAAGCAATTTTGTTTCAGCTTTCTAGCAGTGGGACAGGAATACCAGAGTTGCCTTGGAAGTAAAATCCAGTCGTAACGGGAGAAACTAATCATAGAAAGATTTGTGTTGGAAGGACCTTCAAAGACCATCTAGTCCAACCCCCTGTCATTGGCAGGGACATCTTTCACTAGATTAGGTTGCTCAAAGCCCCATCCCACCTGATGTTGAGCGACAACTCAGTCTCAGATCAGGAACCACATTTGGTATACTTTCCCAAACTCAAACCTGAAAGATTTATGTACTCTTAACTTAGAAGTATTTACTTCACCCACATAGCTATGGACCACTTGAGTACTCAGTTTTCCTTTTGAGGAACGAACCACAAAGAACAGTGCTAACTTTTATGGCCCAAATCTTATTTAGGACTTGCTTTGGTCTTCACTGAAATAATCTCTTTATTAATCTTTAATAATCTTTAATCTCTTTAATAATCTTTATAAAAGTGCACCTTTATTTGGTGCACTTTTACTTTTTTGATTTTCCTGACTTTTAATATTTGTTCCTCCATATGATCCTTGTGGGTCCCTTCCAACTCAGAATACTCTGTGATTCTATGAAACATATACATGCTCGGGGAAACAGTAATGTCCTGTTCTTATGCCAGGATTAGGCCTCTTCTGCCCCTCAGAAGCATTATGAATAAGTAACTTCTAGTCCATATAAATACAAATACAGATGTGCTTCATATGCACTGGTCAGATTAAAGTGTGCATCTTGCTGCTACTGGCTTTCGATTGAGAGACTGGATTTCCATCACACTCATGTTGATACTGGATATAAGGTAATTAAATCATATTTCAGTCTCTTAAGAGTTGTAAGGCAGTGTAGGAAGTCAGGAAGTTGCTTTAATGTACTAGGAGATGGAAAAGCAGGGAGATTATAAAAGAGGTTATAGGGAAGAGCATGGTGAATAGAAACTACAGCTTAATATCAATAGAGCACGACAGCAGAGAGTGGAGACTAACAGTGATCAGTTAAATGCTATGATCCTATTGGAATAATTACATGTCTATCAGATATTAAATACAGGCTAGAAAAACAGCAATCAGTCTGAGTGATAGTGAGCTGCTGGTGTGCATACAGGATGAAGAGAACTTCTGAAAATTACATGGCAAGTCAGCTGTGTAGGTAAGTCCCTCCTGAGCAGAGCTGAGACATTCTCCATATAAAGTGAATGGCAGTGAGCATGTTTGGGGTACCATGTGCCAGGAATAAATGTCACACAGCTGTCACTGCATACAGCAAATGTTCTGAATTTTACAAACTATTCCCCAACAGTACTGGGTGGATGGAGAGCCATCCCAAACACTTAGATTATGAGAGATTTAGAGTGATAACATTTTCCATACATTACAAAATCTTCAGGTTTACCAGAATATAAAAAATTTTAGTTTCAGAACTCCAGTTCTGTTATGCCTGTAAATATCACAGAAACAGTTTCTATTTGCAAAGTGAAAATGATAAAGATCTGTTTAGGAATACTAAAGAAGATTAATAGCTACTGTCTCCAGTTTGCTTTGTTTTGTGTATTCTCGCTGCTACAATTACGGATTTCTTGTCATTATCGCTTTCTGTGTGTCACTATGGTTTTCTATAATTTATTGGGAAGAAAAGAGGTAAAGACATTTCATTCATCATTGCAAATCTCTTTTATGTGTGTTAATATACTTTATATGAAGTGATTACACTGCCAACATCAGCATTTGGACCCTTATTTCTTATGCAAATAACTTGTTCTGCCTTAACTAATATGTGTCCTCTTGAGGCAGAATCAGAATTGCACTGCTTTGTCCAAATTCTCTGAAAGGCCATACTTGACATCTCAAGTGGCCACAAATGAATCATTTTCCTTCTCTTGCCTGCCTCCTCACCAGATATTTGCTACAGAGATGCTTTTTGAATGCAGACAGCTTGTTCCTGTACCTGATGGTGCTCTTGTTCACAAACCAGATACAAATTTCTAGGCTGAGCCACCTCACCTAACTGTAAAAATATCTATGTTGATGCCTATATCTCAGGTCAACAGCAAAACTCTGGATAGTTTTTATCCATCTGACTTCATTTTGCATAGTATCCCTTCTGCATTTGCAGCAAGCCACCACTGGTATGCAAATACTGTAATATTCTTAGAAACTTTTCAATTATTTTAAGCAATTTTAAAGGTGGCCTTGTTTAAATTAGTCTGACCTGTGACTTTGCCATAATATCAAACATACGATATTGTGGATTTGAAGGATAACACAAGAGGATTGCCAGAGACAATCCAGTGGGATTCCTTGTCCTGTCTGTTTCTTTTTCCCTTCATTTCCGGTAAATAAGGTAGTCTAAGCATTTTATTTTAGGACTTTACTGGGAACTGATGGACAGTAGCCCCTCTGCCTTCTGTGAGCTCTAGATCAGGCTCTGAGGTAGGTGGCTTAGCCAGCAGGCTGGATACACCAGGCCTGATGTAGCATGAGAGAGCAGTGGAGGTGCTTGTAGGTTTGCGAGCATGAGGACCTCCCTGTAGGCAGCCCCTCCATATAGGCAGCTTTATGGAGGTCCATCTGGGTACTGACTGGATCAGGGACACAGAGCAAGTGCTCTGATGTGAAAATTGTGTCTCCACTTAAGTAGGCTCTGCCTGTGCTTTACCATTACAAAACAGCAACCTCAATGAGAGCAGTACTTTTTCCTTTGATTTTATGAAAGCAAATCAGGAAATATCCAATTCACAAGCGAATAAGGTGGAGAGATGTGTCATTGCAGTATCAGTAATTGATTTTCTCCTTTCAATTCAAAAATGCTCTGTATTATCACTTCAACACTATGACAAACTTACTGTTGTTATGAAACTAATGCCCTTTATCTAAAAAAGAAAATCAATCTTCTATCACAATAATCAACTATATAGATGTACTTATTCTTAGCTATGTCTTTGTCTTATATTCCTACTGAAATTTAAATTAAGAGGAAAATTATAGAACCAAAGTCGAATAAATTAATGTGAAATATGTATTTTTGGAAATTATTTTGTGCTTCTTCATGGGATGTCTTATTCAGACTCTAGATCAAAACTGAAACTGTGATTCCAAGGCCTAGAGAGAATTTAGAAATTATTACAATGAAAATAGTTCATAGTCTGTTGCTGAGCCATCCTATCTCCTCAGATAGTTCATCTTTGATGCTTTGTGCAGAGTAGAAGATGAAGTAACGCATTTCTCATCACATTTGACTGCTAAAACACTCATCAGTCTCTAACGTTAGGCTTCTCGTACACGTGGATGAGTTCAAAGTATAAATTTGTGACCAAGGAACTGCTAAAGCATCCGTCTCAGGGAGGCTGAGTCCTTTACAATTTGCTGCAGCTCTCTTTGGCAATCATTTGAGTTACAATCTGGCAATATCTAAAGCTCTGTTAGAACAATGACAGAGAATCCCACACTCCTGCTATTGGAAAGCAAATCTTACCTTCAGTTCTAATTTCAAAGCTCCCCAGCCTTTCACACTGCCTTATTCTTCTAGTTAAAGATGGCAAGGATAAGAAACAGAGAAGAAGTTCTTCATTCTTTTCTTCCACTTGCCTCTTGCTTAATTTCCAAAAGCGATTTGCACAGTATAATCTTGATGCATTCTTCTGTTCTCTAAATCTAGCAACACAAATCTGCTGATTTTTTGCCCTTCTTCTTCCTTACCAAATCAATGTTCTGTGCACAACATCCCTTTCTGAGGACTTGTTTTTGTGCACCATCCAGCCTTTCACCTTTATTTATATACATACTCCCACTCTCTGGTCTCATGACTTCTAAATTCTCACCCACATCAGATCTCCTAATATACCAATACAGAAAGAATCCCTTGACTGACAAGTAAGTCCATGATTGAGTTCCTTGAAAATCCTAACACCTTATACTTCCCATTCAAATAATTTTGTCAGATTATTTGCCTCTGGACCTCTAGAGGCATCTCCAGATGGGAAATTTTGACATAAAGCTCTTTAGTAAACAGCCTGTCTGGTAACTAGACTGATGCTGGTTTTAATTTATCATAAGAACCAGTTTCTAGTAGTTTCTGGCATGACCCTTTTATTGAGGGGTTATACCCTTCAAGAGAGAACAGTTTCTTTGAGGAATGCTTCCTGTCTTATTTTTTTATTATTATTTTTTTATTGCCACTGTAATGATTTCTGCTGCATCTGATTTCTCACTTCACATCTCACTTTCCTCACTTTTCATCCCATATTTTGAGGAAGGTTCAGAGTATGTTTTATTTAGAATTCATCATTGCCTCTCACCAGGCTACCAGAATGAGAGGATATATTTCATTTGGCCCAACAGTTGAGTTCCCCATCTTCCTTCAGATTGCTTCCTCTCAAATTATCTTGCAGTTAAATTACTGCAAAGACACTGGAAACTGGCATCCACATTTAGAGCATAAGAAATAATTTTGAGTCCTCCAGATAGTTCAGTATCTTTTTTAATCAATGAGAAATAAACTGGACTCTCTTCCAGTATCAGCGCACTCTACTCTGGCCTTCGTGAACTGGGATTTGCAGAGAGGGCCTCAGACAGAACTTTTAATAGAGGCATCTGTTTCTGGGAGGTAGTTTGGTTTAAGCCCTTCTGTGACACTAGCAAGAGAGGCCTATCACTTGTGGCTGGTAACACTGTGTGTGGCCCTAAAGACAAGTGTCTATTGCAAGTCTCCATGGTGGAGGCTAAAGGAAGGCCGGTCACCCTATGAGGTTCCTGTCTGTCTAAACAAGCACTTCTGATGGTACCTAAGATGACAGAGGGATGCAGGAGTACTGCCTTTGGACTTGGCTTGGTTTCGCAGTTGTGCAGATCAGAGGTACACTGTTACAGTACTTTCCGCCCTGCTTCCTCACAAAGTAACATAGTCTCCTCATCAAGATTAACTTACGCCTCAGACAAAGAAACAGTTTCATTTTATTCCATTATCTGTATTCCCTTAAAAGAAAAGAAACCGAAATGCCTACTAAGAGATCACCTTATTCAACATTGCAACATATTCAGTGAAATCAGTGATTTACCACGCCATTCATTAAAGCTGAACTTTTCCTTACCTGAATAGTTTCTAGATCAGTGTATCAGAAGCACATTTTTGAACATGGGCTCGAGTTTTTTTAATTGTTTTTTTTTTATCAGAAATTATCTCTAACCCCTCTTTCTAAGGTATTGGTACTAAGAATACACTAACCCTCCCCCCCCATATTTATTTATCATGCACTTTTCTTGGGTCTCTGGCTGTATGTGGCAAGGATGTAAATTAAAAGGTATTCCTCAGTCAAAAACATTTGCATCAATTCCTTTTAATGAAGCAATGCTACTTACAGAAATAGCTTATCTGTATGGTTTGAGTTAGAGGAATTACTGAGATTGATCTGACTCTTTTTGTTGATATTGTGCAGATTAAATAAACGTAATTCTGCAATCTTCGGCTGTGTTCCTGTTCTTTCTAATTTCTGAAAGACATGGAGCCAGCTTGCAGGCCACAGTTAGATTTATCTCTCCAAGATCCCTAGTAGGAGATTTGTTAGGATGGCCAGAGCTCTTGCCTCACCTTTGCTCTTCTCAAATAATCCTTTCAGTTGAGTCAATCCACTTGTTCAGGCTGACATGCCAAGTAGTCTCCTTGGAGAACAGACAGGAGAAAATATAGGGTCACAAATCACTTGTCACACATCCACCCTATCTAAAAAGTGCTAGGCTACATAAGGCGTAAAGACCATATAATAAGACATTATTCCTGTGTGACCAATTGTTTTCTGAATCCACCATCTTTGCAGGACACCCTGTAGGATGTGTGTATATCTTGCCTGTGTCAGCAACACCCTAAGATGCTTCTGACAGGCAAGGTGAGGGCTTGGAACCACATATACTAAGTGGATCTTGACTAAGAAATATATTATGCTTGATCTCTCCCATTCTGAAATGACTCAGACAGAAGATCCCAAAGAACACACTAAAAGAAATCCAGTGCCCTCCCACTGTATGGACTGTTTTCTGACTTGGTGGTATCTATCATGGTGACATAAGCTCGAAGATAAGCTTGCTTGGTGTTGCCTGTGTGTTAGCAACAACAAGGGTTCGGAGGGTCATTTATGCTTCAAAATGAGGTGAGCAGCAAGACAAGCTGGTAGTGCCACACTCCTGAGAGGGTTTGCTGTCAAGAACAGTGAAAAAGATGGTGACTTGGGATGTCAGGCATATTACTCAGTATTTACAGCTATTTCTGGGTCAAGGGCTGAGACAAGAATTGGATATGAAATTATCCTTCCCTCTTAACACAGTGGTATAATATAAAGAAAAATGAAAAGCAATTTCAGGAATTGTGGGGTGAAAATTGGAGAGGAGTAAATTGTTCAAGTTGCTGCCAAAAGAGACAATTATGGACACTCTCAGTGGCAGTCAAATTCTCTGTACAATTATCGTTACAGTGCTGTTGTGCCTTGGAGCCCTTTCCATGGAGCAAGACCTCATTTGTCTCAGCAATTTTTTTCTTTGAGTGTTCACCATTTCATTAGAGAAAGACATACTGCCCCACTCAGTTGTGTTTGTTTTTTGTTTTGTTTTGTTTTTTGGTTTTTTTTTTTTTTTTTTTTTTTTTTTTTATTCTCTATTGCAGTGAGAGGAGGAGACTCTCCTACAATACATGTGGAGACACGTAGTGTCCAGCTAGGAGTGTTACTGCAGCTCCCTTTAGTTAGCTGGGTACTGCTCCTGTGAGTGTGCATTGGACTGAGCTATGGTACTGCAGGGAAAAAGGACAAAGGCAGCCCCAAGGTCTTTGGAGCCAAAGGCTGTGGTTACTCTGCACAGTGTCTGCAATATCAGCTTAAGATATTTCTGCTCTTGCAATGAATAGGCTGATACAACTGTCTGTGGGACTACTCTACAACCTGGCTTCTGGAGCTAACCTACCTTTAAAAGGCAAAATTATGCTTTAATCTCACTTAAACCCAAACCCAATGTCTTTGCGCTGCATTGAAACTCTGTCTAAGAATATTTTAGTTACTATTGCACTGGTCTGATGCACAGAGACTGATAAACTAAAGCCCCAGAGTTTTAATTCCTGCCCCAACTGGGTGATCTGAGTCAGTATTTATGTCTCTTTTTCAAAGCAGCTATCTGAAGCTCCCTAACATGTGCAGCTCTGGACATCTCCAAGATGAGCAGGCACCACAAAAAGACTTAGCCATCTTTCTCTAAAGGTGTGTTACCAGACTCAGCAAATCCCTGCTTTGAGCTTCCTGTCTGAGAAAAATATTTTCAATTTCTAGAAGGAAAAAAACCTCAACCTCAAACACATAACAGCCCCACAAGAAATTAACTGAATGAGTTATCATTTCACATGTACAATAGCTTCCTCACAAAACATTTATTAGTAGAATAATAGAAACATTTAGGTTGGAAAAGACCTCTAAAATCATCAAGTCCAACCACTAACCCAGAACTGCCAAGTTGTCACTAGAGAATTTCTCAGATGAAGGATTCACTTTGTTACAGTCACGAAACTGGGGTGGGGAGAGGGTAAATGGATGTTTCTAAACCCCATTCTCCTGGTCTGCTGAACTACAGCTGAAGTTATCGTCTGTTTTCAAAGAAATTAACAAAATAACTATTGCTCAGGGGCAGACAATATGCAATTTGCTATTGAATATGGAACAATGGGTGAATCATTCTTCGATCCACCACAGCCTCCTCATTTGTTTTCATTGCAAGCTGAGCTCTTCTTTCCAAGGCAGGCTGTCAGGATTCTCAGCGTCACTGGGGCTCTTTTGTTTCTGCCAGGAGCACTTCTTTTGATGGACAGTAGAAAATTGTCTGGTTTTTCAATTCAGGTGCTCACTGCACAATTCAGGCAAGAGCAACTAATAACCCAGGCATTGCTGCTGCATTGATTTTTGGGCAAGGTGTTCTATCATTTTATGGCACTGAATTTAGACAAAGTTGCTTTAATTTTCTCCCAAGGAAATATAATGAAATTTCTATGAAAGAAATACACTTTTCCCCATAATTGCATCATTCTCTGTTGTTCTTTTTCCCCCTGCAATTTCTTCAACTACTAACATTTTGCTTCTTAGACAAGACAATGAAATTCCCATCACAGTCTATGTAATCCCTCAGAATTGAATGTAAATGACTGCTCAGCAGTACCAATGGCAACTGAAAACCAGGTGGTTTTAAAAATGGACAGAATGAGGATAAACTGAAACTAAGTACATTTTGACTGGGCTATCCTCTTACCAGCATCCTACTGGACAGTGTTCTCCTTAGTATGAAGAATTCAGAATGTGTTGTTATAACTGAGGTAAGCAGCTCTCTCCAGTAGCACTGTGGAAAAACATTTCATATTCTCAAAGTAAAAGAATCCCTTTTTCCTAGTGAAACATTGCGTTTTGCTTAAAAAAAACTGCACAGGAGCACACTGAGTGGAGAGATTTTTTCCTAACCTTTTTCATATAAAAATAAAACATCAAGCTGAGAGCTGAAGGCAAACAGTGAAGGTTAGCAGTGTGGAGGTTTATAACACAGGTCAGTTGGGGAGTCACCAACTTCTTTCAGAGAAAGTGCAAAATATACCATGAAATGGAAAATAATAATTCACTCGGCAAGGTCAGTGCCTCTCTGTAGGAGTTCAGCAAAGATCAGTATCTCCAAGGCATTATTACTTTATTAGCATGTTTAATTTTGGCCCTGAAAATGAGAAGACTGAACAGAGGTGCCCAGATGACCATTAAAAGTGGTATACCAAGGACTTCTTCCCTAGGCTCATTGGAGATTTCCAAGCACGTAAGGAGGTCTCAGACATACTAATATCTTTAAAGAAATAAGACTAAATTTTCATTTTACCTGCTTCCTCTGAGATAATGCTTTTCTTGGATGAGGAGAGGAAATGAGATCAAATTATACTATCCTTTCCCTAACTCCTAACTTCAAAATTAAAGGCAGCTCTCAAAAATAGCTTTCTAGGTTTTATTATTCTTCAGTTTTTGAGATTCTAGAGTGTACTCACATCATAGTTTCTTTCCTAAAAGCAGGAGTATTAGAAAAATGTTTCTAAATTAAAATTTACAGTACCACCTTATTAATGATGTGTGGGGTTACAGATATAAAGAATAACACCAAATACTGCAAGAGCTCACCCCACCCCATGCTTTGTGATCTCTTCTTTGCCTGTAACTTTCTGCTGTTGAAAACACATTCCCTCATCTCACTCCCATGTTGGAGGAAAAAAATTGTCCGCAGCTGTCACCAACCACACCTTGCCACAGTTTCCAGGCTTTGTTCTTATATCCAAATACTTCCTAAACTGATTCAGTCACAAGTAGTCAGCTCAGCTCATGGACTATCAATTTGCTGTTTAGATTGAATATAAATCTATTAAGCCCATATGCCTGCTGTGTGCTGAGTGAATTAGGGAGCACCCACTTGAGATACTCTGCTGGCTGCCTGGAACAAGTGGTAATGGAAAGAAATCAGTTTGTTGGTGAGAAGAGCACATCACACTCAAAAAAGAGGCTTTCCTTACTGGGCTGAACATGTGCTTTTCTTGCTTCTCCTCTCTCAACTAGTGTACTTTGCTGCATCTAGCTGAAGAATGAGAGCAGCATCAGTCAATCTCGCTGGAACGTGTTCTGTATCCATCTGTTTGCTTTGTAAATGGCTCCCCAAAGGGGTTCACATGCTGTTTTTCCAAATGGTGCCTATGAAACTCTATCAGTTATTATTCTATACCTAGTGGTGATCTACAACAGGTTTTTCTTGGGATGTCGTTAACTGTCAGCATAAATTGAACAAATATGCAAATGCAATTTACACATTTAATACCACTGTGGAGATGATGATTAAATTACCGTTATCACTTTGAAAACATACTGTCCCATGCAAATAGCTAACAAATTACCCAAGCACTTTGCTCAGACCTTTGCCTAAATAATGTTATTACTTGGCAACTGTGAACACATTTGCTGTCAGACACATTAATAATGCTCTGATCTCATCCCAAAGAAATTATGTCTCACTTAAACATTTGCTTCACCAGAGGTATAACAGCCCTGTAGAACACTGTTGACGAACTGCAACTTGTAAGTGCTTGAACGTGTCTATTTTTTAATTTCCCTGCGCTCACACAG
Organism: Manacus vitellinus; assembly: GCF_001715985.3. Taxonomy (NCBI): domain Eukaryota; kingdom Metazoa; phylum Chordata; class Aves; order Passeriformes; family Pipridae; genus Manacus; species Manacus vitellinus. The sequence continues at coordinate 11,969,419 of NW_021940208.1, read as the reverse complement.
GTACATCCCAAGCAGTAGCACCCTGGCATTACAGAGGCCACACCCCAGCACGGATGCACCGAACTGGCAGCAAACAGGGCAGAAAGGGGCTGAGAGGTTGCTGGAGGTAGGTCTGGAGGTGGGTCATGGCAATGGGGAGCACTGGGTACTGCGTGGCGCTGGAGCACTGAGTGTTGCTTGGGCCACATTTCCCTTGTTCACTCTCATTAATGCTGGTCCAGGTGAGCAGGCTGGGGTCTGCACGAGGCAATTTTGGCCCAGTGGGAGGGATGAACCTGGAGGTCAGCATCCCCATTGTGGAGGAATACATTCAGTGCAGATGGTTCTTGCATTCAGCTGCAGTGTGAGCTGCAGGTTGAGCTCCTGGGGCACATGAGCCTGAGCCCAAAGCAAGATGCTGTGGACTGTCAAAGGGTACTGGGACCTGTGGCGGTGGCCATGTGACCGGACACTCGGGGACACAGCAGGAGCCAAGGACTCCAGACTTTACTCCACTTGGACTGTGAGGGTGTAAAAGCCCAGGGGCTCCTTTCTTTGGGGTTCCTCCTTGCATGTACCAACTCGAGCTGTTATTTTGTTGTTGTATCATGATTAAATTATTATAAGGATTGAGACGTCTGAGGTTCTGCTATGGGAAACCTGCTGGAGTGGCTCCTGAATAGCCAGGCAGGGAAGTTTCCTTAACACCCATCCCAGGACTGTGTGGTCCTGTTAGTCAAGCAGCACAGGGTTCTGCTAAGGTGCTGTGCCACAACACAGTGCTTTCTAAGACCTTCGCCTGAGAGGCTGTGGGAAGCCTTGGGTGAGCTCTGAATGAAGTGGGGGGAATCCACCCGGGCACTTGGGACAGAGCAACCCTGGATGTCCGTACAGACTGGGGAATGAGATGCTGGAAAGCAATGCTGTGAAAAGGGAGCTGGAGGTCCTGGTTGACAGCAGGTTGAATATGAGTGAGCAGTGCCCTGGCAGCCAGAAGGGCCAACCCTGTCCTGGGGGGCATCAGGCAAAGCATCGCCAGCTGGTTGAGGGAGGGGATTGTCCTGCTCTGCTCTGCACTGAGGCAGCCTCACCTTGAATATTGTGTGCAGCTTTGGGTGCCACAATATACAAAAGATATTAAGCTAGTAGAGAATGTCCAAAGAAGGGCAACAAAGATGGTGAAGGGCCTTGAGGGGAAGCCATATGAGGAGCAGCTGAGGTCATTTGGTCTGTTCAGTGTGGAGGAGACTGAGAGGAGACCTCATTGTTGACTACAGCTTCCATAGGAGGGGAAGAGGTGGGGCAGGCCCTGATCTTTTCTTTGTGGTGATCAGGGACAGGACCTGATGGAATGGCCTGAAGCTGTGTCAGGGGAGGTATAGGTTGGATATCAGAAAAAGGTTCTTCAAGCAGAGGGTGGTTGGGCACTGGAACAGGCTCCCCAGGAAAGTGGTCACAGCACCAAGCCTGACAGAGTTCAAGAAGTGTTTGGACAGTGCTCTCAGGAACATGGTATGACTCTTGGGATGGTCCTGTGGAGGGCCAGGAGTTGGACTTGATGATCCCTGTGGGTCCCTTCCAACTCAGAATATTCTGTAACCCTGTCGTGAGGTGAGCGCGGCGGGACTGAGGCCCGACGGCACGAGAGCTCAGCCCTCGGCAGGCCCCGGCGGGCCAGGGGGGCGCTGTTCCCCGCTGTCCCGCCGCCGTTGCCTGGGCGCCGTTCACGACAGTGTCGCGGAGGTGCTGCCGTACGGCTGCCGCACGGTTTCCGGCGGGCCGTGCTGATGGCGTCCGGGCTGGAGAGGTAGCGGAGCCGGGAGCAGCGGGAGCAGGAACAGCGGGAGGCGCTGCTGGCCCAGGTGGGGGGCCCGACCCGGCCCGGCCTTGCCCTGGTGCTGCTCAGTCCCTTCTGTCACCCAGGCTGGGCCCTAGGTGCTGCGCGGGGTCAGTGCGCTCCCGGGGGCCGCCCTGGGGGAGAACGCCCTGGGAGAGCCCCTTGTGCGCTCCGAGGGGAGCCGGGATGCGGCACCGGGAGCGGCAGGACGCAGCCGGGAACTGAGTTCGTGCTTTTTGTCACTTGTGGTATTGATCCGAGTGGTGTTTCACTTCCTACGTGTTTCTGGGCTTACGCCTTTGAAAAGAGCCAGGGTCGGTCGTCTTTACACCCTCTCTTCAGATTTTTATATACATTGATGACACCACCCCCTCTCCCCGGCCTTCTCTTCTCTAGACTAAACAGCCCCGGTCTCAGACCTTTCTTAAATGAGACATGAGGCAACTCCTCCTTGTCTTCCTGGCCTATATTTCCTAAAGAGTCTGTATCCCTACATTACAGCATTCTGGTCACTGAAGTGAAGTGGTGTGTGTTTGTGTTAAGAAGTGTTGTGGAGTCATGATGTTACTTGCTTGGTTCTGTGTTGCTGTAGTGAGAGCCAAGACTTAGGAAGCTCCCACTCACAGGTGCTTTGATGGAGTTGCTGTGACTTGGAGACCTGTGCTGATCCTGATCCGTTCTGTTCAAAATCTACCTATATGCCATGTTAGGCACTTGTGCTGATTCTTGTTTTAACTTGTAGGTAGGGTGAGTGCTGGTGTCATAAACGGCACATCAGTTGGATGACATGATTCATTTTGAAGTTTGAGGAGTAGGAGACAGATAACTACATAGAAGGAAAAGAGTATGAGGAAGACAGGGTAAGGAAAAAGTATGAGGTTGTGAGGATGGGCTTTTGACGGAAGGCCAGAGTAAGCAGCAACCAAATCTTACTGGGCAAAGATATTTTCACAAAAAAAAAGTAGTGGGAAGATGACCTGAATAGCTTGAAGCTTACATGTCAGTGATGTCTTTTCTCAAGGCAAAGCAGAGAGAGGACTTAATGTAATACATCATATGGGTGTCTCCCTTGTACAGTTGTGGAACTGTTTCTTGTTTCTAGGAGTTCTCTTCAGTGATTTCCCCCTTTTTGACAAACAGTTGAAGGGAAATTCCTTTAACTTAGTAACAGTGAACCATACTCCCCTGAAAGAGTTTGTTATTGTTGTCTTTTGCTGTATTTGAACTACTGTATGATGTGCTTAAGAATGCTCCTTTGCTCAGTTCAACCTTTTGGATGTTCAGAAAATACACTTAACAGGAAGCAAAACTTACATAGGACACTGTTATCCTGCTTTACCTTTACATTTTCTTCTCCACTGGTGCCACTTGTATTTGCTTAGAATCCTAGAACAGCATTGGTTGAAAAGACTTTGAAAGATCATTTGGTCCAACTCCTTGTGGATTAGGGAGTCTAGATGAGATTATCTAGTGCTCTGTTGAGTCATGTCTTGAAAAACTCCAGTGCTGGGGTTAAGGGAACTTTCCTGTCTGACCATCCAGGAGCCACTCTGGCAGCCACACTCCCACCACCTGAGACTTTTTCTGCTGGGACTGGAGCCCCTTCATAGTGGGTGGCTCCTGTAAGCTGACAGGTGCCCCACTTGACTCACTACACACCCCACTCGCACAGTCAGACCTGGTTTCCTTACCAGTTCAACCCCAGGTTTCCCACAGTAGAGTCTCAGATGTCTGGATCCTTAAGACAATTTGATGATGGTGCAAAACACAAAACCAGCTTGAGCTGGTGCTTGAAACAACACAATTCCTGGGCTTTTATACCCTAAAGTTTATGCAGTCTGATAGTCTGGGGTATTCCTGCTGAGTCCTGGGCTCCTGCTGTGTCTTTCAGTGTCTGTTCTCCTGGCTGGTCCCACAGGGCCCCATGCCCTTTGCTGTGCAAAGGGTTGGCACCAGTTCATGGCCTCTTGCCTGGGGCTCTCACCATTTCCCACCACCTAGGGCACAACCTGGGGCCTCCACTGCAGCTACACTGAGCTACCGGCACTGAATCCGTTCCTCAACAGGGATTCCACCTGCTATGGAAAAGGCAATGAATTTGTGTTTAACCTCTCGTCATATTTAGGTAAGTCTCAATTTATGGAGGCAGGAAGGCTGAAGAGGGAGGTTTGGTTGCTGGAGAAACTACAACAATGAGCCAAAATCGCTCTCACAGAGGAAGGGTTGATGCTGGGGATGAGAGCACTTCTTCATGCTGAGGATGTATGGGGAAAAGGGGACAGGTTGGTTTTGGCAGACTTTGAATTGTTCCTAGAAAGCATGGTATCTTGAGCATGGCATCTCAAGAAGAACTGAACAGCCTTGGAGAAGGTGGGAAGAAAATATTCAGGGATGGTCATGGTACAGGCTGTTTAAGGACACTAAAGGTTTTGAGATGAGGAAAAATAGGCTGAAAATAAAGTTAATTTGAGAGAGTTTGGTAAAATCATTAGGTGATATGGAGAAGGAAATGGAGAATTGCTGTCTGCTGTTTCTTCTGACTCAAGAACTAGGTTGTATTAAGGGATTTGCAGGCATTAGTCTTAGAGGAGACAAAAGAGTGAACTTTCAGATGATGCACAGAGAAATTGTAGGATCTCTTGTATAGCAAATACTGACACTCCACTTCCATCCAGATGATAATAGCCTAAAAGCAAAACTATATGTTGAAAGTTATTGATTGAAAAGTTGCTGAGCCTCAAATTCCTGGAGGATACAGGTTTTGGTTCACTTGGACTTAACCCTGTTTTACATTCTTGTCAGCTTCTGTGTGCATTGCTGGATATTTTTAAGTTGGGATACTAGCTTAGATTCTCAATTCTGAGAATGTCAGAGCTCTCAAAAGTCTAATACAGGGAAACAGAAGGAATTATGATTTGTGAAATACTAGTCACTATAGTTCTTCAAGTCCATTTTTTGTGGAGTGTAGGAAGGGATCTGGAGACAATGACATTGTTTTCTACAGGATATAACCATTAGAGATGCTTGGTCCCTCTATGACCACTGAGAAACTTCTGTGATGTGACTTTTCAGCTTCCTACTGGAAATGCACATTATAGAGTCTGTGTTATTTTTCCATGGTGTTATCTTTTCACTTCCAAGCAACCTAAAGCTAATTCGGATTCTCTGATTTTCAGGGATTCTCCTGGGTGCATTGGGTAGCACTGAAACATAAATTAATGATCAAATGGTTTTCTTTGCTGCTGCTTGTGGAATTGCTGTGTTCATCATCTTATGTATACCCTCAAACTGTTTCTTTTCCTTGCAGTAAGAACTAAAACTTGTAAGGAGATGACATGTTGAAGGTTGGGAGTTTCCCCCCACCCCCTTTTCTGTACCAGAGTTTTAGAATGTGTTAGCAAAAGTCCTATACAAGTCCATATGGAACAAAGGAGGCTGTAGAGGTTGCTTTATCACTAATTTGACTGTCAGAGAAATTTAGGAATGAAACTTTTTTTTTTTTAACTTATTGCCTGTTTCCTCTTCCCATTTATGGACCCAATATTAAGCTAATATTAAGCTATATAAAAGGACAGCATTTTAAGACTTCTCCTGTAGCTACTCTGTTATTTCTGTGAAAAGTCAATTTATCATTTTATAACATGAAAACATGAGGATGTCATAGTTGCTGTGTCAGTACTCTGCTGTGTGCAGTTTTGGGTGAACAATATAAGAAAGATATTAATCTCTTAGAGAGTGTCCAAAGGAGGACAACAATGATGGTGAAGCTGTGTGAGGAGCGGCTGAGGTCCTTTGGTCTGTTCAACCTGGAGAAGAGGAGACTGAGAGGAGACCTCATTGCAGTTACAGCTTCCTCATGAGAGGAAGAGGAGGGGCAGGAACTCATCTATTCAGTCTCGTGACCAGTGACAGGACTGAGGGAATGGCCTGAAACTGTGTCAGGGGAGGCTGGATGTTAAGTAAAGGTTTTTCACTGAGAGGGTGGTTGGGCACTGGAACAGGCTCCCCAGGGAAGTGGTCATGGCTCCAAGCCTGACAGAATTCAAGAAGTGTTTGGACAATGCTTTCAGGCACATGGTGTGATTCTTGGCGTTGTTCTGTGCGTGGCCAGGACTTTGACTTTGATGATCCTTGTGGGTCCCTTCCAACTCAGGATATTCTATGATTCTCTGAACAGAACTGGGGGAAAACAGCAAGGCTTTATCTCAATGTGTTTTGACTGTCTTGCTTGCAAAGGCAGAAAGAGATGTGCATGGACTTTTCACAGCTGGCTAACATAGTAAAGTCAGTTATTTGGTGGTTGCAGTCCTAGAAGCTCCTGCGTTTTACTTTCGTAAAGATATTTGGGAAGCTGCGTAGGTCTTTGCTTCTGATAATCTGAGAAGTTTTCAGTCATAACTGTACTTCAGCAGCTCTGTTTCTGCAAAGATGAGATGTTCAGCTAACTCACCTTGAGGAGCTTTTTGTTATGAAATATTGAACTTGCACTTCTTTTGAAGAACCAGCATGTCATTGAATTCATTGATTGAGATTTCTCTTTTAAATTTTGGAAGTGTATTCTTTTATTTGTGTAGTCTGTCCTCCCAACTGCATTGGTAAAACCCAGCAACTGGTAATGTTTATGGTAATGATCAGTAATCAAATAATTAGGTGTTGACATGCAAATTGTTATTAACCTTCAGAAATAGCATCTTGTTTTGATGAGCCTGATAGTTCATGACACTGCTGTTTTGGTTTACAAGTTTACAGCAAGAAAATAATCTGATGTGTGTTTTGGTGAGTGCAGGGATGTATACTTTTCCTAGACATGAACACTTCTTCTCTTGGTAAAATCTATCAAGATTTCATTTGTGGGTTATTCTGGTATCTGTGCTATCATATTTCTGTATTTTAGGGTTGCTCTTCTGTTACTTGTTTTTTTTCCATGGACTTTGAGTCTTTCACTCTATGGCCTCTGAGGGTGATGTGATTTGACCATTCCTTGTGCAGAAAAACCTGCCTTTTAATTGTTAAGGATTACTGACAGATTGCAAGTATCTCTTGATAACAGTATATATTAATTTTTTAAAAAAACCTGAGTGTAGTATTTGCTGAGATGATGGATTGCTTTGGCAAAATTTTACAGTTCAGTTTTCGGTGGAAAATTACAGAAATTTCTCCTTAGATAGGAATTAGTAGCCAAACATATATCACTATAAGAGGTTATTGAGCTATTATTTGTTGGAAGTTGCTTCTGTGCTGTAATACTAAGCACCTTCTTTTTGTTCTTTCCCTTTTAAATCCTTTATGAAGTGTTACATCCCTGACTCTTTGCTGAAAGAAATAAGCATGTCAGCATTACTATATTCACTTAAATCTGTGATATTAGGAGAGTAGCAGCACTGAGCAATTAATGCTGCCTTTTCACAAAAAATTTTCAGACTTTTGACAAAGCACCTCTCTGTGCATTTTTGCAAGCAACATCTTTGATTTAACAGACAGGTCATTTTAGAAGGTGAGCAATGATGACAGATGTCTTCATTGTTATATCCTGTAAGGCCTTCCTCTAGAGCTTGCTTTGCCACTGGGGTGGAGAGGTCCTACATTAACATGAAATACCCATCTACAGTTTCCTAGCAGGAGTAGCTACCCTACTGCTCTCTGCTTATCTGTTGTGTCTGTTCCAGCAGAAACAGTTACTGCCTCCCAGATGGTTCTGACCAAAGGCTGACATCTCCTATAGCCAGCTCTTTAAATCACATCTGACTTTCCTCTAATGATTATTGATTGCAAGAAGCTTAAATGACTGAAGTGATGGTTCTCTCAGTGACCTGTCTTCTGTACCTTTTGGCAGGTGGAAATGACAAAGAGTGATGACGTTTCCATCTGGCACAGCTGTGTCTGGAGGTGGTGGTGGTACAGGTGCTCTGACTCAGTTGCAATTTGGCAAGTTGGGGTGGAAGTTAAGCTCTTTCTTGTGTTTCTGCTGCTGTCCTCCTTGGGAAAGCTTTGTGGATTTAACAATAATTGGAATATTGAGAGTAGAAAAATAGTCTTAAGTATTTGCAAAAATAAGTGCGTTTCTCACACAGAGAACTGCAAGGAAGGTATGTTCAGGTTCCCTCAAGGTAAGCAGTCATATAACCAGGGCTCTCTGGCTCTGAGCTTTGGGGTGATGGAAGGTGGGAGGGTAATACATGCCACAGCAACCTTTCTGATAGCAGATTATCAAAACGATTAATTGAGTGGAGGGGTTTGTATGATAGGATGGGAGGTGGTCCTGAAATTAGAAAGAAAAGCTCACTGTATGTATTTTGGGTACCTTATGTTGATGTCTGAAGGACTGGGGATTTTTTGAACTTTTCTAACAGAAAGCTGTTGCTGAAAGGAGGTTTTTTCCACACTTCTCCCCAACGTTTTTTTCTTCATTCCTTGTCCTTAACTAGTAGCTTTGATGACCTTGCCAGAGTGGCAGCTTGTAAGCTTGATCTGCAGGAAGCTACATCCTGCTTTTGGTGGGATTTTGTGTCAGGGTAGTCCTTGAAGTGGCTTCTCCTGAGGCTACAGTGCAAGGATAGGCCTGGGTGGGTAAGGTTGGTGGGAACATGTGAGGGGGAGTGCAGAGAGGAGAGGCATGGGAGTAGAGCCCTGCCCTTCACTGACACATAGACAGCTTAGCTGTTGCTCTTTGTGTTGAATGTTTTTATCATGCCGTATTGATCTGATTTGTGCTGTAGAGTTTCTCCTGGTGGAGAAAAGGTGACTTTTCTTCTTTTGGATGGAGAACTTGACTATTGAATGGTGGGGATTATTGTCTGAAGAACTGGAATTTGACCACAGTTAAAGATAGAAAATTGCATGGTCTCTGTAGTGGTCTTGAAAACTTCCTCTGGCCTTGGTGAGAACTGAAATGGTAAATAGAGTTGGGGTCAGGAAAGAGTGTTGGTCAAGGTTTCTGTGAGCTGAGGAGGGAATTTTGTATCCCTAGTTGACATCCCATCATCCCTTCTGGACATCCTTGGGGATTGTTGTGTAACAACCTCCATTTATTGTGTGACCTAAATCTGTTGGCTGTTGGCAGTGTCTTTGATCTTTTCTGCTTCTTCCTGGCGTGGTGTAATTTTTACAGGTTTTGGTGTTTGTGTCTGCAGTGCATTACAGGCTGTTTTAGAGCAAGCTTTATTCTTTGTTTAGCGGGTCCTGTTGTCAGCAACCGTGCAGGCTGGCTTTAATGACCTGCTTAATGAAAACCGGAAATCACTTTCTTTGAGCTGGGTTTCCTCCCACATCCAGATGGACCTGTGAAATCCAAAATCCTTTTGCCTGCTTGTGGTAAAAACTACAAAGCTTGGCTTTGTTAACCATGGCAAACATTGGTAACATAGTGCTGTAATTATTGTTTTAATAGCACCTTATCAACTAACCGTTCAAAGTGCTTTGCCAGCCTTAGGTTCACCCTGTGTTGGTTGCAAAGGAGACTATGAACACCTTTATTAGGGTGTCACAGAAGTCCATGATGTAGCTTGATGCTTGCCCTTCTTGACAGGTTGTTGCTTGTAATGGTTCTCTCTGTTCATGTGTATCTTGCACAGTCATTTGCATAATTGTTGCATTACTCTTGAAATAGAGATCTTTCAGAAATGTAGCATCCTGTATTTATGGAGAAAAAACTTAAAAATATTGCAGTGATGACCTAAAATGTACCTCATGTTAAGTACTCGTTTGTAAAGGGGAAAGGATAAATTATTGGATATTTTTATGGTATGATAAGTATTAATGAACCTTAATGTGAATTAAATGCTTGAAATCCTGTGGGTTGACCTTCATAAATAGAACAGTAAGTATGACAGGGGATTTAATTAGTTTTTCCTTCTTTTCTACATTTTATGAGATGCTGATAAGCCCTGCATGTTTATAAAAGACAAGTAGAATATAAAGGTAAGTTTTGAAGCTAATGAAGTAATGTAGGAGGATTTTCCTCCTCATCCTCACTTGGAATAATTGTGTGTGTGTGAGGGGAAAGCATCACCAACAGTAAAAAATGAATATTGTAATTTAGGGAGCTAGATAGTTTTTAGAGATAGAAGGATTCAGAGGGTATCACTGCTAACTCTCTAGTCTTAGGTTAAAATGATAATTAATGTGAAAATATAACTTCTTTCATATTTTTAAATCTCTAGGCAGCTTTCTTTAATATTATTTTATGTATATATATTGTTAAGAATCTTCTATATTTTGCATCTTCATCTAAGAAAAAACAAACTTTCACCTGATGCTTTTGTTTCTGTCTTTCTCTTAACAGCGTGGTGGTTGATCTGCCACTACAGATTCATCTTGCCCAATTCTGTTTCATTTAGTATTCAGGAGACAACAATCTGTAGTCTGATGATGATTTCTAGTCAATCTGTGTTCTAAATTTGTGTTCTTCAGCCAAAATGATGATCCACCTCTTTCATTAGGATCATGTATCTCAATTACCTAAGTGCTTGCCTTTTCTTTTTCTGTTTATTTTAGATATAATAAAAAGTATAAAATCTTCTTTTATACCTTATTTGTAATATTAACCTCATTTTAGGCAATGTTTATTTCTAACTGTGGTAGCATGAAGGAAATAGTAATTTTATTTCAAATATACTTTTTATTATAGAGAAGGATGAGACTAAATCTCCTGTGACAGGCAGAGAGCATACTCAATGAAGACGTGTTGACAAGCTGATCTTGACTGGCCTTTATTTGAGGCCTTTGTAGATTTATATGCCTGAGAATTGCTAAAGGGGTTGAAGGGAACTGTTGACTCCAGCTACAGTTCTTTCTCAACCAAAAGTGAAATGGAATGTTCAAAAAGCCTGTCCTTTTCTCAGTCTGCATCTTGGCAACGTGATTTCTGTTTACTTTTGGAACAAATGAGCTTGGAGTCTGTTTTTGTTTTTATTTTTTCCCATCTAGAACCATATTCAGGTTCCCTTTATCTCCACTGTTTCATCTCTGTCCAGTTATAAATTTAAGTTTGGAATATGTGGCTTGTAGACATTTTGTGAGTTGCATAGCTGAAGTTATTATCCTTCTCTTGTCCATGGATGTGCCATGTTTAGTTACTTTTTTTTTTTAGTGAGATGAATGTATTTTTAAGACAAAAGGGTCAACATCATCTAAGTGGACTAGAACAGAAGCTATCAGTCAGTAATTTCTGCATGAATTTTTAAGGGTGTTGTCCCAGATGCCTTAGGGTGGCCAGGGTTAGCCAGTGTGCTCTCTGGATAATGGAGGGATAGCAGGAAACACGCCTGCATTTTTTTGAGTCCTGGGTGGTTTTGATGACTCTGTGTTATGCTTAACGACTGTTTCATTCTCACTGAATTATAGTCCTGCTTATTCTTTTGTTGTTTTTTTTTATTTGTAAACTGGAAAATTATTTTGATATTGAAATAAATTACTCAGTGTGTTCTTAACTCATTCTTTATCTTTACCTTTTATATTTTAAGAGGTAACATTCACCTTTGTAGACTGTCAGCTTCATTCTAGAGGTGGAAGTCCAAGATTTGGCCTCTTTATTCAAGCAGATTTATACTATTTTTTGTTTTGCAGTATTCCTTTGTTTAAAATCAGGAAGTGTGGGTACCAGCCTTGCTTTGCTTGCTTTTAAGTGCATTAAAAATTTTATCTCCTGGAGTTTCTAAGAAAGTAGACAAGAAAGGTTTTAAAGGGTGCTTTGTTTCGGCACAGATGTGTAGTATTTTGATTTTTTTTTTGCTTTACTTAGTTTTTTGCTCTTTGTGTTGTGCCACTTTCAGTAGTGCTGGCGACAATGTTAAAAAATACAACAGCAGTCCTACCTTGTGAATTAGTGCTTTTTTAAAAAATATCCTCTTAATCTTAACTTTTTTGCACGTATTTCTGTTCCTTGAACCCTTACAGTATATTGGTCATCCTCCTGCAAGCATTGTTTGCTGTCAGGACAAAAGCTGCAGATTTCCTTCTTGACTGTATCAGAAAGGGAGAAACTGGCCTGTGGTAGGGCGGTTGTGCAGTGCACAGGCGTATATGTAGAGAGCTAATAACTGACCAGGAGGAACGACTTCAACTAGCTGTCTGATCTCCTGAGATTTTTTGTTTGTTTGTTTTAAATATTGATCTTTTTAAAACTTGTATGCGTTCTTTTGGCTTATGTTTGACAACACTTTCTGGTGAAACTTGGTGTTTCAGGATAAAAATTCCAAACTCCACCTTTTGTTTTGATTTTAGTTATTTTAAAAGAAAACCCTCAAACAAATAGAAAACCAAAAGCACTCTCAAACTTGCAAGACTTATCTAACACAAAATCAGGGGTGTAATAATATAAAATAACTTTCCTCCTGTTTAATTAGGATCTGCTGTATTGCACTTTGGGACAAAGAGTTTCCTAATGACAAGTTATATTAAGTAAACTTGCTTCTGAAAGTTTCTGCTGGAAGTAATAGAGGGAACTTCAGAAGCTGAAAAAAAATAATTCTTTTATTTATGAGGCTTATAAAAATGCTTTCCAGGAATTGAAACTGTCTGCAGTGATGGCTATTTTTTTCAGAAGCAGTAGTGAAAGTATTTCTAGTTTTATCTCCATAAAGGGAGGAATCTCCAGAAAGGGAGGAATATTCTGCAGCCCAAAATGCTAATCCTTGTATACTTGTGTACTCCTTCAGAATATTTGTGTGGATTTCTGCAGTTTCAAGGTTTGTATCTGGCTGAGATATTTTCAAAGTTGAATGTGCTCAGAGATAGGCTTGCTAACAGATGGTGAGCTGTGCTTTGCAATGCAGTAATGGCCCAGAGAATTTTTTGAACTAGAAACTCATAAGTCCATTGCATCATATCGTGTATTCAGTTCATGAAGGTTGCAATAAGAGAAGACTTCTCAGAATGAAGAATGGAAGCTGAATGTCTTTGTGTCACACTTATTTAGGATGATGGGATGAATTCAGTGATAGAGGACCTGCAAGGCTGTAGCTTAAGAAGGCGAGTGTGTAATATGTTCTAGCTGAATGTCCCCTTTGACATGTAATCCAAAAATATTTTTATTGCTCTGCTCTAAAAGGAAACGTTCTCAAGCACAGTTTTCAGCATTGTGTATGGTTGTGTCAGTGTGGCTTGCAGAGGTGTGTTTGTAAGGAAATGCTACTGAACTCCCACTGGTTATTTTTCTCTGTTCATCTTAGGTCAAAATTAATTCTGAAAAGGAGAAGTGCAAGCTGCTAAAACATCCACAAGGTGAAGATATGTGGATGCTTGCTGATGTGAATGAAAGTGTGGAACAAATGGAAAAGGTGATGGAACCGTAAATCATTGAATTGGATTGTTAGCTTTACAACATGTTTGTGTGAATAGAAGGCTTTGAGGGCTTTAAGATGATCTTTAAAAACTTTCTAATTTCTGATTTCTTTATGTTTTGATATTAGCATTTTTTAACATGGAAATAATCTTTTACTTGCAAAGACAAAAAATTTCCATCATTCAGTTCCATCTTTAGTTTCTACAAAATGCAGAAGAGCAAGTGCTTTCAGACAAGTCCCATGGGAAGAAATCTGGAGGATCCAAGGCTTCATAGCAGTCTTATTTGTGGTCACTCACAGGAGAAATCTTAATGGAGCCTCTGAATATCACATCCTTTTAGTGTAGCAATCTGTGCAGATATTTCAACAAAGGAAAGATGTGTATTAATGATGTAGTGATACCTGAAGAAATAGATTTGACCAAAATAAATGTAGTGTAGTAGATATTCTATGTACAGTTATAGTGCCTCAGTGAAAAACATATTGAGAGGGGGAAGAAAAACCAATTATGGATGTGAGGCATGCCCTCCCTGCCTCTACCACCCCACCCCAGCCCACCCCTCCCACCACAGAAGAGAGAAAGGTTAGTGAAATCAAAACATAGCTATGTGTGGTTTACCTTTTTTCAGTGTGGTTTGGTAAGTGGGTTGTGATTATTTTTCTTGTATGTGTGTGATTTGGTTTACTGGATCTCATTTACAAACATTTACTTGTAGGAACATTCTGTGCAGAAAAAAAAGAAAAAGGATAAGCATTCAAAAAAAGCTAAGAAAGAAAAGAAGAAAAGTAAGAAACAAAAATCTGAAAAAAAGGATGACTTATCTGATAGTTCTTCGGTAAGTAAGGAATTTTAAAATACTTCAAATTACAGTCTTAAAACTTGAACCATTTTAGTCGCTGTGGGTAGACGTGGTTAGTAAAATTTAGACTAATTCTTACCATTTTCTGTTGGAAAAAACTGTGGCAAAATTTATTGATTTTAATGTACTGAGTATTTAATCAATTTAACATAGGCTGTTATGTGGGTGCCTGTGAATTTTATAATATTGAATTCACTCATTAGGAACTAAAGGATTTATAAAAAATCCTTATTCTGGGATAGAGAGGAAAAATTTGTAGGTACCCTGTTGACCCTGGTATATGGTGAAACGATGTGTCTGAAAGTGCAAATATACTTTGATTTTAGGCATGAGTTACTTCTACCTTTTTCCATGGATGTTCAACCATGGACACTCCCAGCAACATGGAAATTGTACGTGACTCAAGTGCATTTGAGTCTGTAAGCAGATGCCTTCACATTGAGGGACACTCTGGCAAAACAGCACAGAGACTGCATTAGAAATCTTGTGCTGCTTTCAGTGTGTTTTTCCACATTGTGGAAAACATCCTCCCAGCATTTTGGTGTGAGTCAGCTGGCACTGTGATTTTTAATTTTCAGAGAGTCTCTTTTGTTGAGTGAAGGAATGTGCAGCATGATGAGATTTATTTTTTAGGGACTTATACCAGAGATGAACTATGATATCAGTGTGGGAAGTAACCTAAGGCACAAGTGTCCTGCATTTTCACATGGGAGTCACCAAAACCACAACAGTGACTCCTAGGATACAACACAGTCCTGGCTGTAACTTCGATCCAAAGTCTGTTATTCCTATGACAGGTTCATGTAAATAGCAAAGCAACTGTCAATGGAGTCCTATTTACTTCAAGTGCAAAAGTACAAGTGTAGGAAGCTGGATATGAAAAGAGGAGGCAATAGCATGTAAAGTGCTTTATATTGTACTGTGTAGCTGATTTTATTTTTTTAGTGTAAAACATACTTAGTAATGAAGTAATGCAGTTTTTATTTTGTTTTTGTAACGTCGTAATCCTAATTGATTTTGATTTTGTTTTTATTATGACAGTTTTAGCTTTAGCAATGTTATGCAAATACCAGTATGAAGTAGTGTTATACAATGTGATGTACTCATGAAGTATAATGGAGTCTTTTGATCATGAAGGAACAATCCTCTATGGGAATATCAATATTCTGGTTTTATTATCAGTATTTTAAAATATTAAACAGTATTATATTAATAATGCTAATCATGATTAATTTTTGATTATCAATTCAGGATTTTGATTATCAATATACTTGATTAGTATTGCATTTTATCAACTAATGTGTTAAGGTGTTATTATTATTCTTTACATTAAACTCTCTTTTTAGGATTCTTCAGTTGAATGGGTTGAGTCAAATGTGTCACAGTCAGATGACACAGAAAAGGCTGGGAAGGTCAATAAGCAACCAGATGCTGTGAAAGAACCCTCACTGCAGGTGAGCAGGCTGATAACTAGTCCAGTGATAAATTCAGCATGACCAACTGTGAAACATGCTTAGGTTTCTTGACAGCTCTTTTGCAGTGTGTTGAACAAAACCTATTTTACAGACAAATGTCTTTGCTTAGCTAGGTGAATGCTACTTTTCATTCACTGGAAGACTTCTCTACCTAATAGCTCGTAGTGTTTAAGAAAGCACTGCTCTTAATGTTGCCGCGAACCAGTTCCTTTCATCATCATTTGTTTTCATCATCTAACAACTTGATATTCTTGAAGAGGTCAGCTTAATGGCCTTGACTAAATATGTTATTTTTTCTTCATAATTTTGGTGGATGTTCTATAAATGAATGAATTTTTCCTTCTATGGTGCTTAAACAGATATAAGGAAGAGAGGTGTAGAACTTCTCAGCGATAGTTTTTATGGCTTCAGTGCCTCTTCTGATTTTCCTGAGTGAATTCTGTGCCCAGTATTTTGGAAAATGGAGTAATACTGAAATGAACTGCAGTGATTTTAGTAACAAGTATAGTCACATACCACAACATCCTCAGTTGTGTAAAAATGATTTTCAATTTAGTGTCTAAATTTTTTTTCTCCTGAAAAAAGTCCCTGTATCTCATTCTGAATTGGTGCATCTTGTTAAGAGAAATAAAAAGGGACTCTGAATCATATCTATCTTGGAAAAGTATGAAGTAATGCAGTGTGTGTCTTGATAATTTATACTGCAACCACCTTTTTTTTAAAACATTTTTTGGTATACTGTATAGCCTGGGCTTGTCTGGTTTTGGATGAAGAGTGTGCTTTTGACAGGAATTTCCTAGTCATCCCTACTTTTTTATTTTAGCTTATATTATGAAGAAGTCTTGGAACACATAAATCCATTTCCTGTTGGATTAAACTAAATTAGAAGATGTGTTCTCAAAGTGCACCTAAGGTGCTTGATGTGACCAGTCTTGGCCTAGTCCAGAGTGCTTGCTTAAAAAGAAAAAAAAAAAGACAGAAACAAAAATAAAAATCCTCAAACCACAAATCTGAAGCCTGTATAAGAGTCAGTCAGGCACTTTTCAGTGGTTCTCAGAGACAGGACCAGAGGCAACGAGCAGAAACTGAAACACAGGAGGTTCCTTCTGAACATCAGGAAACTTGGTTTACTGTGAGGGCGTCCAGGCACTGGCACAGGTTACCTGGAGAGGTTTTGGAATCTCCATCCCTGGATGTATTTACAGTCCATCTCTACATGGTCCTGGGCAACTGTCTCTGGGTGTCCCTGCTTGAGCAGGGGTTTAGACCAGATGACTTTCTCCAGAGGTCCCATGCACATCCACGTTTGTTGATTCATGTTGCTGGCTAATATGGGCATAGGTATTACTGAATCACTTGAAGATAGATTATTTTTCAGTTCTTTCTCTTAGAGGAGATCTGAGAAATGGAATGTTGGGTTTCACCCCTGGAACTCCCTGTTGTGTTGCCTAATATAATTTTTAAATAACAGTGATAGCGTGACATGTAGCGTCTGTTCAGATTGACAGCTCAGACTTGAACCCTATTGAAGATAGCAAGACTCTTCTGCAAGATGTTTCAATTTCTATGCTAGAATCATAGAATTACTCCAAATACTTCTTTTTATAGAGTAATTGCTTATAATGTGTATGTCACTGCCTTCTTTTGAGGCTTCTGGATTTGTGTGTATAAACATAGTCGTTATATCTAGGCTTTTTATATGCCACTTTTCTGTAGAGTAGTCCTCATTTTTAAAATCTCCTTGGTCTGGTTTAGGTTTTGTAAATGCAGTTTTCTACCTGATATCTTGGGTAGAGTTTACAGGCTTCAGATGTATAATTGTTGAGTTTGAGGGTGCAGTTAATGCCTAGATATCCAAGGTATAAACTATGCTCAGTTACTGATTGCAGATTTTGTATGCACTAGAAGAGATATAAAAGGTCAGGAGGTCAAAATTAACAAGATGAGATGTACAGTGTTTCTTGAAGCAAATAATTAGCAGTCTGTAAAATTTTATGTTTACTAGTGTCTTAAATATGTTGTGAAGATATATTTCAAATTATGGAAAGACATTTCTGCAATTTACTTGTGTATTAAAAAATTGAAAGATTAGGGTTCTTAAAATGGTATTTCCTTTTCATTAAAATATTTTATATGTGTTTGTAAAGCCTATACTGTTTATTGTCAGAAACATTTGTCAGTAGTTGCACTAGTTTGGTTTGTACATAAGCCATGTTTCTGTTGGAATTATGAACGCTGATTCTCTGTTTTTATTTTATAGAGAGAAGAATGGATGAATTTAGACTTCATGTCATTGAAAACAACATCAGTAGCAGCTGTCAAAGGTGAAAGACACAAAGAAAAAGTATTGGAACGACAGAAAGCTCAAGAACTTGAGCAGGTAGGAGGAATTAATATATTAAATTTTTTCTGCATTTTACCACTTGGTTCAAATGTATAAGTCTTTGTTATTATTTAAACTAATGCCTGATGCATGAAGTGATAGTTATTTTAATTAAATTGGTCTGTTTGGGATGAGAAGGCTTCATATATCCAAGTTTATCTTGTGGAGAAAGGCCTTTAAACTATATTCTAGGTAAGGAGAAAGTCAGTTTTGTTAATACTAAGTTCTGTAATATTTGAAGGGCTCCTGAGATATTTTACTTAATGAAAATGACAGATTGTTGGTCTGGCCACCTTCTCCATGATGTGTGTGACAGGAGTGCCATTGGTTTGTGTGATAAAAGCTTGCTTAAGTTACTGTCTTAAAGTCTAGACTGCTAAGGGTTGTTTTTTCCCGAAGAAAGAATTCAGAGCAGTTGTTGTGCCTTTCATGTCCTCGTTGTTGGTGAACAAAGGGGTGGATCAGGGTCTCACTGTGCAAGGGGTTGCTGTCATTAAATTAATTCTGTTTACGTACAGTTGATGACTGTTTCATTGACAACCTTAAATGCAATTTAGTCTGATCTCAAAACACAGTTACTGATCGCCATCTAATATTTACTTGTCCTTACATTTTACAGTAAGTCCTTTGTTGCTGTTAAGTCTTCCAGTTAGTTGTGTCTGGGAGCCAGATTGACCTGGAATGCTGTTACTGTGTAGTATGTGGTGCTTTGGTTATTGTCTTTTGAGAAGAGATTAATCTTTTTTTGTTTTTTTTTTCTCCACATAATTTTTTTACTGAACATTATTTCTGAGCTGTTGAAGGACCATTTAATGTGGAGATCTTAAATCATCAGAATGTCTGCATGTATTATATATGGTTAATGACAATTTATGATCCTGGAAGAGTATGATTCTTATAGACTCTTCCACCCAACTCCTTGCTGTCCATGCAGGTTTATACTCTTGTGTTTTCTGCAGCAGTGTCTGTTCTTTCTTTGATGCCCAAAACAATCTGTATAACAGATGCATACAGCATGCCAGTGTTGGGGGTGAACTGATGATATAACATAGACTTCACACACAAGTCTCACAAAATTTAGTAGATATTCTAGAAAATATCTAGAAAATACAAGCCATATGCTATGTACATATTAAAATTATTTCTGTTTTAGGCCATGCTGTCTGAGAGAGAACTTAATCCCTATTGGAAAGACGGTGGTACAGGTTTGCCACCAGAGAAGGATGAAGAAGCTTCAGTTAAGAAAGGTAAACAGCAACTTTTGGTAATATTCTTAAATTTCTGCTGCAGTTTCTGATCTCTATGTTGCTAAGAAGTTACTGCTAATGTTTTTGTAAATGCTTTATGAATTATATACATATTATTAATAATAACAATAATAATGTAATAAAGTAAAATTTGGATGGAAATTCAATAGTGAATATTGGGTTCACATTATAGTATGTTGTTTGTTGTTTGTTCACTGGTTTTTAATCTTGAGTGGTTTGACCTTCAATATCTTTACCGAAATTCTCCATTTTGAACTAATTAAAGGAAAGCATGATTTAACCAAGACAAGATAAATTGTTGTCGACTCATTTGGTTCCTTTCATTCCATTACACAAATTACTGTTTTAAAATATTCACCCACAGAAGACTGAGTCACATTAAAATGAAATACATTACAGATGCGGTTTATGAAAAATACGACTTCTGTAACCTTTTCACTGCTTTCCTTTCCCCAGAGTTATCCTACCTATTTCCAGCAAGTGCAATTAGAAAAACGTTTTTCATGATGTCATTAAGCATTTATTATGTGATAAGAAGGGGTCCTTGTATTCTGTCAACAGGGAAGAGTGGGGTCTGTGGCTTTTTGCGAACCTTTCCCCATAGTCAGTCTGTCCTGCAAACCATTAGCCTCATGCCTACTTTAGGAGTCGCAGAGATCAGTGACCTGTAAGAGGTGTCAGGCATCAGTGAGTGTGTGTTCAGAATGTTAAGACCTCTGCTAGCTTCTCAAATGGAAAGCAATTGGTTACTCATTCATTTTCTGAGAAGGGGAATCCACTTGTTTCTGTATAAGGGGTATGCTAAAGAATGGACACAGAAAGTGGAAACAATGAGAAAGCTCCTTAATGTCATTAAAAAAACCCAGAACTTCTCATATACTCATATACTAGTCCTGTCTTGGAAACTGCTTGTTGTGTTCTATGATAAAGTAGAGAAGCTTAAATTAAATCTGTGGTATTGCTGAGGTATAACCAGTATTAACTTATGAAAACATGTAACTGTGTTATTATATTAATTCTGTTTTTCATTTACACCCCCTTCAATTTTTACATTAAGTTTAGGTGAAGGTTTGATGTCACATACAGAGTAAGGTTAAATAGGAAGAATTACTTGATATTTAAAACTGTGACCTCTCATTGTTTTCTACTTTAGTTACAGTGGTAGAAGATGCTGGATTAAGTTGGCTGCGAAAATCATACCAAAGGATGAAAGAGCAGGCTGAGAGAGAGAAACGAAATTTTGAGGAAATTGTAGCTGAGAGATATGGGGTGAGGATATTCAATTAAATTTTCTTCATACTAATAGATGCTTGGAAAAGATTACTTTCATAAAAAGGCACAAGTACTTAATGTGTAGTGTAAGACCTACGGAAAGAAGCTGGAAAAAACAACCTCTTGAAGCTTCTCTCAAGTGACGAAGAGTTTAAAGCTACCCAGCCTTTTATGCATTTTGTTTTGTTAATTTTCTTTTTTATTATATGGGATCCTACAGCAGAGTTAAAATACTTAAACAATACCACATGGTCTTTAAAGTGTCATGACTTTTTTATTCTTTTTTATAGTCAGTGGAGATATTTCAGTCACGATTAGAAGAAGCTGAAAAAGCTGCATCCAGAAAGGAAAATTATCAAAGAAGTGGAAGGTGGAGGAAAACTGACTATTCAGAAAGTGAGAGAGAGAGGAAAGAACAGCATATTGAAAAGGTGACACGAGATGAAGATGATAGAAACAGGAACACGTTTGGGGGCCATACTAGGGAGAAGGATGGCAAGGGATGGGCACAGGAGGACAAAGATTACAAAAGAGGTATGTCAAGAAGAGACCAAGAATGTGGACACAGGAGCATGGACTCCCTATTAAGGGGCTACAGCTCCAAAGGAGAAAAATACTCCAGTGAAAAACGAAATCAGGAAAAGGGTTCATCCTTAAGCAGTATGAAACACAAATTTTTGAAACCCTCTGAAGATGATTCATCGTCTTACAGTGCACCTAGACACTACAAGTCAGAGCAGTCCTCTTCCAAACTGCCTGCTCATAGCTCTTTGAGCAGTCGTTTCCAGAAACCTGAAGAAGATACTGCCGTGTGGACCAAAACACACCGTGAAGATAACAATGAGAAATTACCATCTGATCAAAAATCATCAGGTACTAGGGAACAAACTGATGGCAATAGTTGGGAAAGACCTCCAAGTGATGAAAAAGAGAAGTTGCGACAGGAGTACTCAAGCGATATCTCTGAGAAGAAACAGACGTTATCTGACAATAAAACATCATGCTCTAGGTATTTTATGAACTTCTTTACTTGTTTCTTCATTGCTGTATTTTTCATGGCAAAGTATACCAGGAGCTCTTACCTTCTTCGTGGCAGTATGAGAACTGATCCTATCAGATCTCTTTAGTTTGGAGGAGTCTAGCCTCCAGCTAAGGGTAGCTACAATAGACCACTGCAGAAGTAATGAACACCCCTTACTTGTCCTGTCTCCTCAGCTTATTTGAGAATTGCTAATGCTAGATTATTTTCTGCTTGTTTCTAATGTTAGTTCACACTGCATTAAAATTGGCCTCTTACGCAAAAAACCTGCAAAACAATATCTTAACTGTCGATGAATTTATAAAAGACAAACTTGAAATGTTACAAAATGCTGACTAAAACCTGAAATAATTAATACAGCAGGGATAGGTTTTCCACCTGTGAGATGAATTCACATGCTTAAGTAAAGAAAAATAGTAGAAGGTATTGACTAGAAAAATAGTAGAAGGTATTGACTAGAACATGCATTTTGTGTGGAAAAGAGGAAGGATTAATAGGAGTGGGAAGGGAAACATAAACTGATAGGCAGCAGGAATTTAATTTTTCCTGACTTGCTTTAGTGAAAGACAGCAAAGAGTAGTAAGGAGAAGTGGTCAGAAAAGTAAGTTGTAGAGAACTGACCTTTTGCTCTGCTCAAGGCCTTCTGTTCTCCAGTATTAGCAGCTTGCTGGTTCTCCCAATGATTTGTCTAGGGTGGTTATTACTGTGAATGCTTTCCTTCAGATCTTTCCAATAATATGTAGGCATGTGAAAAAGTATGTTAGTTTCAGGGTGGTTTTAATTAATTGTTTGGGAATACAGGACAAGTAAATAGTCTTGATTGGAGTATGTAAGAAGAATGATATGATTTAGTTAAAAACAGCATTTGATGAAATATGACCAAATGTAATTCCTTCTTTAGTGTATGCTTATGTCAGTTATGTGCAGAAAACTTTTTACAGTGGGGTTATGAATTTATTTTCAACTATTTGTTGGATTCTAATAAGAAGATACCTTAAAATTGTTTATTTTATTTATAATTGTCCCTATGTGTAGTACTTGCAGATACCTCACTGTGTATTTCCAAAGAAAAAATGTACATAAATGAGTCCTGCATGAGTTACCAGCAGCAGGCATCCTAGTCTACACAGTTCTTTATTTATATATATTGGGTATTTATTCCAGATTTAGCTTGCTATACTTTGATAGAAGCCAATGAAATTTAGATTTTCATTAATAGCAAGAATATAAATTACTTGCGTGATGTTCACTTAATCTAATTTTTTTTTAAAGGCATGAACTTGAATATATGTAATGGCAGAAGTAGTTCCAAATTCTGGCAGGAATAGTTTTGCATACTATGGGAAATTCCATTCATAAATGTTTGTCATCTCTTGTTTATTGTGTATTTTAGTGTTTGCCTAGGTACTATTTTGCTGGAAAATGAGAAATAAATTTTTATACCTGTTTTAGTTACACTGAAAAAAAAGTCTTGTAGCATTAAACCTGTGATGTATGAGACATTATTAGACATTCAAATTTAGCAATCCTCTTTGTTTTCCTATATATCACCCAAATAGTTATTGCCCTGAAGTGTCTGGGTTTTACCAGTTAAATGTACTTTGTAAACTTCTCATTAGAATGATTCATGGTGTATCTGAACTGAAGACTTCCTCCGCTCTTGAGTCCTGATTTGTGCATGATTTTGTTGAGGTATAAGGTCTCCACAATCCACAGTTGTTTTCCACTTGTCTTGAGGGATAGGAATGGGGGTGGGAGGTAAGGGGGAAGATGTGGAGCTGGTTGTTGCTTTGTGTGTGTGGTGTGTTGACCCCCAGCAAGCAGCTAAGCAGGTACCCAACTGCTTGCTTGTTCTCCATTCTATAGAGGGAATCAGAGGAGCAAAGGGGAGAAAAACTCCTTGTTGAATAAAGGTAATGTAACGAGTGAAGGAAAAGGGCAGCAACATGTGATTCAAAGGCAGTCAGTCACTCACCACCTCCCATAAGCAGACTGATGCCCAGCCGGTCTTTGAACAGCAGCTATTTTGTAAAGAATGCACTCTCCAACCATTTTTCCCTGAGTGTGATGGTACGTGGCAGGGAATAGCCCTTTGGCCGGTTTGGGTTGGCTGTCCTGGCTGTGACCCTCCCAAGCCTCTGCTCACCCCATCCTGCTTGCTGGGGGTGCACAGTGAGACCCAGAGAAAGCCTGGAGGCTGAGTAAGCACTGTTCAAGAACAGCCAGAACAGCAGTGTGTTAGCAACGCTGTCACCAGTTAAGTCCAAACCACAGCACCATACAGGCTGCTGGTCATGAATGAGTGGTTTAGGGTCACTCAAAGAATCACCATCAAAGGGATTTGCAAAAATGGTTTTAATATGAATCTACAAAAATGTGACTTAACAAAGTTTGGTGATGAGGTTCACTCTGTTATTTACTACATGAGTGAAACATACAAAGGAAAATTGAGAGAAAATTGATTTAGAATGATTTACGCAGAGACTGAAGACACAAAAGGGTAAGGGAGACCATACCATTGTGTCATGAGGTTTTGAGTGAACACCCCCTTGCCTTCTAAACTCCTGATGGAGATTGGGTGTGGCTAGGTCCAGTCATAGTCTCAGACTTGCTGAACAGTTTATATCTAAAGGATTACATCTGTAATCAGTTAGGATCACCTAAAGAACCAGTGTCCAAGATTTCAGCAAAAGGTGATCCTAGTACGATGTTGTAGGAGTATCAGTTCACCACAGATGAAATTTTTACACGACTTCTGATACAGCAACAGTCTGAGCTTTGTTCACTGTTTTAAGATGGATCAGAAGATTTTAACAGTACTTAATCATTGACTAATTTAACATTTATGAAGTGAGTCAACATGATTTGCTACAATCACAACAGTGACTTAATTATAGATCTGAGATGACAACATTCATCCTATACTGGCTGTAGGGTATTTAAATCAATTCACACACACATGCATACAGACAGAAAGAGATATTTTATAGGGATATATGTGTATAAATATATTAAGATATATGTATATAAATGTATGAAAGTATGTCTTTTAAGGGTTCCTCGAGTTCAGTGAAATACTTCAGTTGTCTTGGAATTCCTCAATGGGCAAGAGTTGAGCCTCAAGGAGGGGAGGATGTTGGCCCAGGCCCCCTTGTCAGCTTTCCACCACAGTCCTCCAAACTTTGCAAACTGGAGAGTTGGCAAGTTCACCACCACAATGCTATGGAAAATGTAAATTCCATCCTAGCCAGACCTAGTAGAACATGTAATTTTTGATACCATTGCCTCAGTGTTGTTTTCTTCAAAGAAGCAGCTGCACTATTAGTCTTTTTTTTTTTTTCCTACGTTCAGTAATGGTGATTCACTTTTTTTTTAATTGCAAGTACAAAAAACTGTACCTTTTAGCTTTTGGTTGCCACATGTAGTAAGTGCAATGCTAATTGTAACAGGACAAAGCTGGAGATTTTGGGAAATGAAATTGTGTACGGAAGTGGTTTGCTTATTCAAGTTCAAAAAATTAAATTATTATGATAGAAGTGATAATTCTTTTCCTCGCAAAAGAGGAATAAGCATAGGAACTGTTTAGCTGATATTTTCTTTTGCATGTGTTTTCTGTTTTAGTACTATTAAATCTAATTGCACATCTTTGATATTTTAATTGTATTTCTTAGCCAATACAATTACTGAGCTGATGTATTAGTAAAGTGGTGATTACTTAGGCTTGGAAAACCATATAGCCCTTGCTTACTGATTTAACTTACTTCCAAGTTCCTTTAAGCTGACTCTTAACTTCAGAGATTTTATGTGTTTGAAATACCAAATGACCTGTCTTCCTATTCCATTCAGTGAAAATTGTCTTTTTTTTTTTCCTAGAATGTTGTAGAAAATTCTGGCTTTTGGAACATTTCAGGTTTCAATATGTGCAGTAGTTATCCATTGGGAATAATTGATAAACTGCTGCTTTCTTTTTCTTACTAGTTTCTACAAGTTTCAAGACTTGTAACACATGTCCTTTTTCAGTGGTGTTGTCAGTCAGTTACAAGAAGTAAATCTTCTTTCAGGTGAAGGCTTGAATTAAAAGGTGTTTCTGGTTCAGTTCGTTATCTCTCATGCTGAAAAGATAGCTCTTAAGTTTTATCTCTTCTAAAGCACAGAGGAAGTTTCTTCAGCCTATAAATCAAAGTATTTTGGACAGTAGTATGACACAGATTAATTAAAAGTGCTGATTGGATATCCAAGGGATCTCCCCAGAGGAAAAGTCCATCAGCTAGTGTTTGCTGGAAGTCACACTTAATAATGGGACTTCTTCAAAGTTTAATTTGAGACAAGATAAAAAGCAAATCAAAACGATTTCTCAAGTCTCAAAAAGTTCAGACAATGACTCAAGCCCTAGCACCTTAAAAAAAGCATATATGAAGTAATAAACACCTTTATTTAAATAGTCTCCTCGGTATTGAAAAATATAGGTTAAGGAAAAGTGAGAAGGTAAGCTTTGAGGGTTTTGTTTCTGGTGAAGTTAAGGTATATTTTGCTGAGTTTTCGGGTTCTGAATTAGGGGTCTTGAAAACAAAGAAAAGCAACTTTGGAAAGTTTCTCAGGACTTGGGAGACCTGACAGTTAAAGATGACACCATCTTCAAGTTTTCCCATTCTTCAAATCTGACAGGGTTTTACCATATCAAGTAGTGGGTGAATTCTCTTTCTAATAGCAAGAATAAATATCATAACTGTATTCTTATGTCTCTTTTGTGTTAGATATTTTACTTTTAGAATTAGTTGGTTTTAGTCTTTCCTAGAGTTAGAGAACAAGAGCCAAACTTGTTTGATGCCTCTTTGCAATATTTCTTAGAGACTTTATTTATTATTATAAGAACTCCTATGCTGACCTTTTAATATTAAAATTAAAATATAATACTGTTTATTACTAGCTGTGACTTCCTGAGGGATACTTCTTATTTTTAAAATGCTACCAGTTAATTTTTCGTGGAAACTCTGCTGTATCAGCCGTAACATGTTCAGAAGCAGAGATTGTACTGAGAGCAGATAAGTATGGGAAAATAAGTAGTTTTCAAGAGATGGAAGGCCACTTTGGCTAACAGGAAAACAACTCAGAAAAGGGCAGTTTTGCTGAGAAGTAAAAGCATGGCCAAAGCCAGAAAAGAGAATTAGAATGGGTTGAAATAACTTTCTGTTCCTCTTTCCCTTACTTTTTGCCTGCTTATACCTGCTACTGTCTCTTTGACTGTTTTTTTTGTGCTGGGAAAATGTTCATAGGTAGTTCTTTTCATTTTAATTGATCTCAAAAGTAAAAGGAAACAAGCTTCATAAAAATTTTATTCAAGCTCTTTGGCTTCAGAGTCCTTGGCAACTTCTGACTGCAAATACATTTTTATATGTTGTTTTCAATTATTTTGACAGTAGGAGCATATGTACCAGTACAGTAGGCAAATAATACTTAATTACAGGAGTGAATACTGCAGTGTTTTTCTATGGGTTTAGTGCAGCTGCTGTTTTACAGATCATCAAAGGATGAGCCGCCTCGGGTCCTTAGTGAAGAGGAGATGAACAGACTGGGAGCAAAGATCGTGAAAGCAGAACTCATGGGAGACATGGTAATGTCTTTGAAAACTGTCATGATTTACTGCAATTTTTTTTTAGAGCTCGCAGTGATTTAATTGTTTTGGTTTCTTTTTTTTTTTTAAAGGGTATTGATTCAAGCTAATAAAGACCCGCAGAATTTGGTAGGGTTTGAAGATACTGCTTTTACAGTAACTTTTGCTTTAAATGCAATGGTTCATAGACTAGAGGAGAGGATTCAGATCCCTAGGCTTTGTAGGATAAGCAGCATACCCAAAACCAATTGTTCTCTGCATTTTTTTAAAGTATTTTATATCTTTTTATTAGAAAGGGAGCAGGTGAAAACTACAGAGCTCCTTGTCTATGTTACCAGGTAGACAGTTTCTGGAGCTTTTCTTGTTTCATCAGCTTTGTCACAAGTAGGTCCTTGTGGTTCATGGCTCTGCTCTATAAGCCTGCTTATTAATTATGGTATGGAGATATAAAACTGAAAGGAACTGCATAGGCCATTGCATCCAGCTCAGCATTGAGAACAACTGTAGTTGTTTCAAACAATGTTTTGTGGTCAGCTCCACAAAATTCCTGCCCTGAATGAGACCGAGTCTCATATTTAGTGTTGCTTTAGGAGGTTTGTTTCATTCAGCAAGCTGATCCTGAAGGATCAAGAATTTCACTCTTTCTGAACACTCTAAACTCTGGAAGTATATACGTATATATATTTTTTATTACACTAAGCATGGCTATAATGAGTTAATTCCATTCAGTAGTACTGTCTGGAAGTTTCAGTTATAAAAAGGTAGTAGTCTGTTAGTTTTTAAGCTGTGTTTTTAAGTGCTTGCTCTGAATAGCTGCTATTAAGAAACTTTTTTCTTAGTTTTTAGAAGCAAATCCTATCACTGTGGGCCTTTGTATCTTTTTTTTTAAGATTAATTTTTACTGCACCTGTTTAGTTTGCCTCTTGTGACGCAATATCTGCATCACGAAGAAGTAATAAATAAGTATGACTTCAACAACTAAATTAGTATTCCCTGAGAGCTATTGATTCTTTGATTTGTGGGAAGTTTTAGGATGTTTTGGCACTATTGCTGGATTAGGACATGCTGTCCATATTTTATAAACATTTTCTTTTCAAACCAGTTTTATATTATGAATTCTTTTCCCACAGACTTTAGGCATAGATGTGTGTATGTAGCTTTACAATATTTCAACAGCTGTACCTTTTCTAGAAATCCTGTCCATTTGAAATCTTATTAACTTCAAACATGAATTAAAAGTAACTTCAAGCAATGTATTTCCTACTAAGATATAATGAGTGTTAATGATTTAAATAGATGTCTCCATATTTTAATCTGTAGTTTTCATAGTTAATATTAAAAAATATGCTACTGAAGAAAATTATATTTATGAATGTAATTATATGATAGGTTTGTGAGGTACTGGTGTAGTCACTTAAGATATTACTTTATTGTGTAAGACATTTTCCTACAAGGGAAAATGGTTGAAGCTATCTATACACTAGTTGCAAAAGTGCTGGGGAGGGGAAAGTTTTCCAAAGACCTTCATGGAGATCAGCAAAATTTGTAGACTTTTTTTCTTCCCCTTCTGCTTAGCTTCAGTAGTATTGCCCAAACAGAAGCTTGGGTGCAAATGTTGGGGGAGGGTCTGTCCCACCTGACAGTAACTGAATATGAGTAATTTGACAAAAAATATACAGGTGTTCTGTAGGGAGAGTATAACAACAGTATAAATAATAAAAAACCTAATCCTTGCCTTGTTTTGTTTTAAATATTGTTCATGGTCTTCCTCTGATCAGATTGAAAATGCAACTTGTTTAAACAAGTTCATCCCCACACACCAGTACAAATGGTTATGTAACAGCATGGCTGGAGCTCAAGGTTGGCCATGTGCAACAAATGAATTCTGAATCTGTTTTTGTACTGACTTGCTGCTTGGTGTTGAGCAAATGACTTAATTTTGGGGCAGCAAGTATGGGCATGCTTGTTGGAGTCCAGTCAATGGAACTGGCAAAGGGGTCAGAGTATAAGTGGTTCTATTTCATGTAGGTTGATAGGTTGCCACCTGGCAATTCATAGCAGTCCAAGATATTCTAAAATACTTGTATTTATTTAATAAACAGATGGTTGAGGGAACAGGACCATCAGAAACAATTTACACAAGATTGTAAACGGTTCTCATATTTCACCTTTTGTACATTTTAATACTCAAAATGAGGTCTTAAGTGCAAAGGTTGGACATGCAGTGTGGGGAGATGTAAAACTGCATTGTAAAAATGTCTGAGAGATATTTCCCTAGACCCATTGCTTGCATGTGTGTGTATAAATGTGTATGTGTGTATATATAAAAAAAATAAAAGGATACGTAGGATAACCTGGAAAGGTTATACACCTGATGTGTTCGAGCTTCTGTATTCAGCTTTCTATACATAAACTAATATTTATGCTTAGCATTTATTAGTAAAAAAAAAAGCATTTCTTAGTATAAGATACTAATGTTTAAGGATGCTTTTTCTGCTCTTTTTATGGCAATTCATGTTTCTATACTTCAGATACTTTTATTCTGAACATTTTTTTAAAATTTTTTATCCAGTAAAGAATTGTGTAAATTGTATCGACATGTTTTATTTAGTCTTTTATGTCATTAGAGTTTAAAAAATAATTTCAAAACACAAAAAAATGGAATGAATAGTTAATTCCGATATAAAGGTCTCTTAAAACTTTCAGATGGTTAAACTAATGGAGTATAATCACTTTCTTTGAAGGAACTGGCTTCAAAACTTCAGGCAGAACTTGACAATGCTCGCAAGTTGAGAGAGACTCAAAGACAGATTCCAGCAAAGGCTGGCAAAGAGGTAAGGGGGAAAATACTGTTCTTTTTTTTTTTTACACTAAACCAGTGGTACGATACAGGTAGCAATTGAATTAGAGAAGATCAGATGTACTTAGGAAAATTAGAAAATGTGACTTCAGGTGAGTTACTGTTCAAATTAAATTGTGCCTTTTGTTGGCAAACAAAACTGTCTCCATTGTACCTTAACCACTTCTATGGGATTTTTTTACTGGTAATAATTTTCTCAGCAAGGATATGTATCTTCCATTAAAAATGAAACTGCTATGTGTTGTGTTGTTGACTGTACTGGCTGTTAAATAACTGTAATGTCTCTGAAGAAGCTGGCATTTTACGTGTAACTCCTTTTGAAGGGTGGTATTCAAGAAACAGATAGTAAGCATCTTCCATACCAACACTGATACAGCTACAAGGAAATATGGTTAATACCTCAAGTTATGAGTTCTGTCTTCATGAGGGAGACAAAATTTTAGGCAAGAACTAATGTTCATGTTTAATTTGACCCCAGTCCCACAATGAAAATTGGGGATTGCAAGTGATCTGAGTTTGAAAAGCCACTAACTTTTTTCTTTTCTAAAAGACTTCATGTCAGACCTCATACGTTGACTAGTATTTCTCCAGTCTTTAGAAGGCAAACTGAACTGGAAGTTGATGTGTGGCCTCTTGCTAACTACCTTGTGGCAATAGGATTAAAGTCTCAGACTTTGAATTCACAAGAATTTAAAGATACAAAAGCTCTGTGTAGATAGACTACTTCATTGCAGTGCAATTCTTGGGCATGTTTTTCGTGTATATATATATAAAAACCTGCATAAAGCAGATTGGAGTTGTGTAATTACATAGGAAAAATCCATTCAGATTTTAAAATTGGAAAGTAGAGAGAGTGTTATGGGTGGACCTCAAAAATTGGTGGACAACTGTTTCTTAGAAACTGAGTCAAGAATAACAGTTTTGGTCAGCCTTGGTCTTAGCCACAGTCTGATTTTTATCTCAATTAAATTAAAGCGTATTTAAAACTAATAGTATGTAGTCATTTCAAAAGTACCAAATATAAATATTTTTGAATATGCTTTACCTGTGCCTGTTTCCTGGCTTCTTCTGGCCTATATTACATGGCTTTTGAGAATGAGCAGTCCAGCAGAGCTGTCAGTTACTCTGTCCTAAGTCCTGTCTTTGTGATAGTGCCAGGGTAGTCTTACTGGTTTTACAGCTTCCAACTTTTGAACTGCTGGATCACAAGCAGAATGTACTTGGTACTCCTGTGTATCAAGGACCAGCTATATCACACTGTGTATCTAAAGAGCCCAGATGTTCAAAAACCATCTCATAACAGAAGAGAAGCTGATTTGTGAAGGACTGTTTGATTCTGTACTAATCAGCCTTTCCATAGCATTGACCACCCAACTGACAGACTCAACCAGTTCAAACAGATGTATTACAAGTGGGATACCTGAAGCAGTTTTCACAGAAATGGTTTTCCAAATGGATGTCCCATAGATCCCAAAGTCTGATAGCTTTGCCTCCACCACCAATAACAAACATGTTTCAGGCAGGTCTCTCTCTGCTTCCTTGGAGCTGCATGGCCAATGTCATGCTAGGAGGTCCTGAAATGTGGCTTTTCCTTATTTTAATTTCTGTTGAGAGAACTGGGAAGATAAATCAGGAAGCAGTGAAGGCAATTTTGAATGCATCTCCCTAGGAAGGTTTTTTCTTTTTGATTAATTGGACATGGATCAATTTCCCAATTCAGTTCACTGTGGGACTGAGTGAGGACACATGTAGGGGGGTGTATGAGTGGCTGGAGTTGGTACAGAGGACAGGATCAATTCTTTTGGCAATGGTGCTGGTTTATTCTGCCTCAAGGTGATCAAGAAACTATAGACTTAAGGGACTGTGAAGTGTTAGCTTAAATTCTGGTTTTATTTATTTATTTTTGTTTGTGAGTGAAACTAAAGGCAAATCTAGCTTTTACAGTGTGACTTAGTGACTAGTTTTGTAGGTTTTTTGACTTAGACAGGAATTTTAGCCCAAGCAACCCCAAAAATACGGTTTTCAAAAACGAGTAAAGTATCTATTAGTGAAATTAGGGGTCTTAAATACTTCAGTCATGTATACATATGCAATGAGTGCACATGCAAAGATTCTTCTAAAATGATTAATTAAAATGTAGATTGTGTTTGTTTTTCTTTAAGTTGGAGAAGGAGGTAACCTGCAGAGTCTATGGAAATGAAAAAACTTTTGATTTCATTTGTTATAGAATGATGTTTATTTTGAGATGCTTATGTCTACTTTATCATGGACATTTTGTTTGAGCCCTAGTGAAACTGTGTAAAGAGAAGGCTGCTGTGTTTCTGAGTAAGGATAGGTGATGCAAATGAGTACTTATTGAATGTAAGGACACAGCAGAAAATTGTGGAGACTTCAGCATTTAGAAAATAACTTTCATGTGTTCATAGTTTACCTCTCAAGTACAGTTTATATTTCTGTTACCTGAGAGTGCTAAACAGCTCTAGATTTGAATACATTAGTTATGAGGATGCCACCTCTGCCATGTGTCAGTACTAATCACAACTGATGTAATTTGTGCTTTTATTCAGTCTTTTTATTTAACAAAGTATATCTGAAACATTAGCACTCCTTCATGGCACGTAATTTGCAGTGGGTTTTGGTAGTACAAAAATTGGGAGGTAAAAACTTAAATGAGGAAGAGGCAGAATATATAATATATCAGTTGGAAGGGACTTACAGTGGTCACCTAGTCCAACAGCATGATGGTGAATGAATATAGTATATAGGAGTATGCATCTTTTAAAACTGTTTTCAGTCCCAAATGAAGTATGGTTTGGAAAAAAGCTTCTCAACCCTAAGTCTGTTTCTGTGTTCCATAGCACTTAATTAGTATGCAGGAAACAGAAAGCAGTCTCTGCTGAGCAAATGCTAGAGACAGCTCTCAATAATGATGAATTGCATTCAAAATACAAAATCAATACAAAATTAAATGAAAACTAGAAGGTGGTACTTTAAGCAAAATAGCATGGTAGAGAATATACTATCATGGTATCACGGAGTATTTAAAAGAAGAGAATTCTGAAAAATGGAAACAAATACTGCCTTTTCTGTCATGCTTTTGAGAATATGTAGGGAAAATATGAATTATTTCAGCATAGCAAATCTTCGTTTGAATAACTGAGTTTTCTATGGAAGTCTGTCAGCCCTTGGTCTAGTATGATTGATTTAATAAATATATTTAAAGCATAGGGAATAAAACAGTGATTGAAAGATATATATATATATATATATGTATACACTCTCTCTCTCTCAAATGTATTCCTCAGGATAGAGGAAAAAAATTTAAAGTTTTTCTACTGAAGAGTATGTAGTGTTTCTGATATGCCTGTTGGGCATAGAAGAGATCTGTAGGCAATAATCTTGAATTTTGGCAGGCACAGCATTTCACTTTACAGTAGGCATCTCACTGATATGATGCTTCTTTAATAGAGAAAACTCTTTCTAGGCTATCTGTTGCATCTGTAAGAGTAACAGTCTCCAGGCCATTGCTTGTGCATCTCAGATGGAGAAAATTTATAGTGCAAGGAAAAGTAAATTTAGCAAGTTTTATGGCATAAGTAGGGCTCGTCTTTTAGTGAAAGCCATCATAATATTAAGAGCCTCACATACTTCAAATGCTTCTGCTATTTTTATTTATTATGCTTCTTGAGTACAAAGATGATTAGGTTTCCAGCACGTCTTATCTGAACACAAATTTTGATGTATTGAAGGTCTGATATTTAATTTGGATCCCTGAGATGCATTAGAGTCCAGACTGAGGGATAATTCTAAGGAAGCTAGCTCAGTATATATGATTTTTTAAAAATTCTTTTTGAAGAGCTAACACTATTTTTCAAAAAGGAAACTGAATACAACAGTTTGGCTTATATCTCAAATCCTATTTATAATAAAAATTACATCTGTTGCATACCATTACGTACAGTTCTTCATTAGGAGACACAGGATGGAACATGCTGGATCTTTATCCGGAGAAACTAATTGCAGCACAGATAATGTCCTTGTTTTCAAGAATGACCTTTTCATAAATAGCTTAAAGATGACAATGATTCCTTGGAAAAAGAGAGAGTTATCTATAAGTACAGTGGGGGGTGTGTGTGTGTTTGTATGTATGTGTGTATACATGTAAAATTTAAATGGTGATTAATACTTTGGAATACGAGGTGAAAGAAAGAAGGAAACTAATCAGTGCTTTTGATGCAAGGTTTTTTTTTATTTTTAAAAAATCCCTAACCAAAGCTAAACAAACACACAAAAAAAGACAAGACCAAATCACCCTGAAAATTAACATTCAAAATTGCAGGTGTGCCAGAATGTTTAATTTTAGGTTTAGGAATTGTGACTATAAACACAGATGTTTTTCTGCAATAAAAATATTTGGTTGTCAAAATTTTAAAGTTATGCTTATAGACTTACAATATATAAAGAATCCTTTAAAACTATTTAAAACTGCTTTGCAAGAAAGTATAGTTAGATCGTTCTATAAAAACTAGAAAGATGGGGATTAATGACCCTCACTAAATGCACAATAAAAATCTCTGATTTTGTTTGGAACTTCGGGTGGTGGGGAGATGCAGCAACAGATGGCTCATGGTCTGTTTACTCTCAGATGTTTTTAGCTCATAATGTCTGTTTCCTGGTGTTCCATCACACTTGAATCTTGTGTGCAAGATGGCTGTGCCATTCTTTCTTCAGCAAAAGTTTGTGTTTTCCATGTGGAGTTGACTAGCTCTAACTGGAACAGGGAATAGTGACGTGGGTATACTGCTGCAGAACAGCTTTAATATCATTAGTGCATACTTTTTAAAAATAGTAGGTATATGCAGTTATTGGTGAGTGTATTTCCTGGACACTCTTGTTGATGTCAGTAAGAGAAGATTACACAATTATTCATAAGACAAAAACATATTAAGACAAAGTGGTTTAGCTTCCTGAATGTAATTTATAGGAAATTGGCTTTTGCAATTAAAAAGTATTGGAGAAATTCTATCAATAAATGATGTAAAACAGCTTATGGTTTCAGTACATGTAAAAAGTATGAAAGGGCAGGGTGGATAAAACTTTGTAGAGTTCAAACTGACAATACAAAAGCTTGGAAATATGCTTTGACACCGGAGGCAGCAGCCATATCCAAGTTCCATGCAACACTTGTAGCTGATGGCATCATTTTTTCTGGCTCTGTTTTTCTCCTAACACCATGTTAAATTTCTGTATATTTTTACTGCTGTCTAGAGCCATCTAGTCATTACTTTTTTTTTTCCAAGTTTTCTTGCATCTCATACCTACAGTGGCTCATTGATGGTATGGCTAAGTGTCTAACCATTTCAAAGTGTAGCTAACAATTTTAAATATCAAACTTCATCTTTAGATGTTTTTTTTGAAGTTGTATTTGCAAGGTTATGTTGCTTCCTGATATCCAGTATTACTGTTGAGTTAAACTTAATTGCTTTAGTTTTCCCCATTACTGGAGGCATCACTGGACAGGCTCATTACAAGCTGCTGTAAGTTGCATATTATTGGTTCCAGCCTTATTTCCTCAGGCTGGCAGGATGAGTCCTACTGAATTCGGTTTGAGGTTTGTGTGTGTGTCCATTCTACTCACAAGATATTATTCTGATCACCCTATCGTAGAGATGCTCTAGGAAAATAAATACTCAATGCAAATAGAAAGATTTTTGAATGCAGGGATGATTGGACACATTTTATAAAGAGGAGATTAATAAGAAGGTCATATTATTTATTTTCAGTAATACACATTTTTGCTAAAATACCCTTTTTATAATATAAGAACAAAGAATTGGCGGGCAACTGATTTTATATCAGTAAGAAAAAATTAAGTTTTTTACATAATATGTTATTAACGTGTCACTCACTGACTGGGGGAGAGAAAGGATAAAGACTTAATCCTTTTCCATGGTTTGGAGTTTTTGGAGTTTTTTTAGTTGTATGTTTTATACACAAATGAAGCACTACCTGATAAAGATACTCTTCTGTAGAATAGTTCACTTCTGTGTTACAGCCTGCATTAGATTTTCTAATGCTTCTCTCCACTGTATTAAAGTACAAGATCCTGAATATGGCAAATGGACTTCCTGATCTTCTAAAACCTTTTTAAAATCCCATTTCTATATTAGCTTAATACCTTTTGAAGTTGTAATAGTGATTCTTATTAATATGTTCGTTGAGTCTTTCTGGAAATACTAAATTTTTAACCTAGTTAGAAGTTTACTCTTGCTTTCCTTCCTCTTATAGCTTTTTTTCTGATATAAGAAACTCAGATGAAAGACACAACTTTTATACAATGCACTGCTATTAAAGACTTTGGACCTTTTTAATTTCATCTTGCTGTGAGATTCAAACCTCAGTCTTGCTATGGATTATGGTCTACCCACTGGTTTTGTAAGCATTACCTTGAAGGTCATGGTGCCATTATTCACAACAAATGTCAGAGCCTGAAGGGTAACTTAAATGCTTTGAAACCTGGTACATGGGGACTCCAGGTAGTGACTACATCAGCTCCTCAGTGATGAGACCTGGTGCCCTTACAAATAGCCAGCACTGAAGGAGGCAGACTGCTCCTTCTGGATGGATAATCCTTCTGATAACTGTGGTGATCATGTGTGAATGCAACCCAAGAACCTAACAGAGGGGTAATTGAAATGGGAGGGGAAGGAACAATGGAAAAGGAGACAGTGGATGGAAGAAATAGCTGCATCCATTACTCTGAGAAGTGCTAGATGCCTTCTAGACACTTAGTTAATATTATAACATAAGGACAGACTTTTCTAGAGAGGAATAAGACAATATTCAAACAATTTCCACTGACCATAGACTGTAAGAGAAATGAGACAGGTGGCGTACTTAGTGCAGCATCTGATTTTTCCCTATAAAGTGTTTGGTTGTGGAAGTTTGTTCCTTGATGAAGATTATTGCTGAGCTTTGTTATTCCTTCATTACACTGTACTTGTATACCACTTGAGTGTAGCTCCTGGTAAACATTTGCAGACAGCTCTCAGTTCACGCAGCATCCAGCTTTTTGTTGGCTCAGTAATTAAAAAAAAAGTTTGTTTTTTTCTGGCTCTGGTTGTTCCCTATCCCACAATATGCTGACTCTTAAAATGTATTTTATTCCCTTTAGCTAACAGCATTAAAAAGCAGTTCTAATTGAGTAGATCCTATCTGAGATGTTTGGCCTGATTACTCCCTTTGTTCATCTACTCCAGTGTCTCAAATTAAGCTCTGCACCTAGTGCAGCAGAGCTTTTCTACTTTGTCCTGCTGGATTATGGAACAGGCAGCATCTCTGGAGAGTTCAAAAATCTTTTTCAGAACTGCATTTTATTTATTTATGTATTTAGTTTAAAGCTTTTATCTTTCAAAACCAGACTTGCTGTCTTTGTTTTGTTCAGTTGGGTGTTAATCGCTCTATAGTGGTTTGTACATTTGGTGAGAACAACTGTGTACTTTGCATATTTAATTGGCCTGAAGTAAAAATTCATGTTCCTTAATTAATGGCAACAAACAATTCCTCACTCACTCTGGCAATACACACTATTTTTGTTCATTTCAGACTGTAAATTATATTGTTAGTTTAACAAGATTCAGGGATAGTGACTGAGCCTCTTCTCCAGTTTCAACTTTAACATTTCACAATATGTGTCATATTTCAAGTACTTTAATATATATTTTTAAAGCTATGTTATATTTATATTAATAGAGGTATTATTTATCTGGTGATAATTATTAAAGAGTAATTGTTATATCACAATCACCATATAGGTGTTAGTTACCATATGCCATGTCATATACTCATAGGAATGCAAATATATAAATGTGTAAAGAAAATATCAACAGATAAAATGAGAGCAGTAAGTAACTTTTGCAGTTAGATTGGTATCCACACTCCTTTACATCCTTCAGAAAAGTCTGTTACTTCTGTGAGTCATGGCTTTTTTCCTGCAAAGGCTCTGTCACAGTATGCCGTATTTGTTCAAGTGTAGAGGAATTTGGGTTTTTATTATACTTGTGTGAACTTGTCCATTACATTGCCCTGGAATTCCCCAAATCAGCCTTTGGCACATTTTTAAGGGTTTATATTGTATTTACCACTTTCCATTATTTTTGTACTGAGACCTATTTAAAGGTTATAATGCATGTGGAAGAATGTGGACATTATATATTGGAAGTCATTTTTGGGACCCCTAGTGAAAATCATTGCTTCATGGCAGCTTGCTTGAGAACTCCTTTTACTGATATTTCAGTTTAAAGATGATTTATAAAGTTTATTCTGTTTATTCTTTTTTTTTTAAAGGTTGTTGAATAGAAAAGTCTTATGTTTAGAATGCAAATAATTAATTTATTACTCAAATTTCATCTGATAATGCTATAACTATTTGAACGTCTTTTGTTTTCTACCAGAAAGCTTTCTGCTTCTGATGTATTTAGAAATAGCTTTAGTAATTATTGTTAGTAAGATCCTCCTAAAAATCAACTTTTGCCTTACCTTTTTATGTTAATATAATTAGTGTCTGTTGTTATGTTGTGTTTTTAATTCAGTTCTATTTAGACAGGATTCTGACTTCTGAAGGATGTCTTTACCTCTAATAACATCTTTAATTTTCTGAATAATCATGCCTGTCATGGATCCATTGGATTCATCTCAGTTCCTAGTATGCTAAACTATTAGTCTCTAATAAGACTGCACTTTGTTTTCATTCTGTCCATGATTAGTTGATCCTTTTGTCTGCTCCTTTTAATTTCTCTTTGATGGACAACTTCTATTTTTTCGTACTTGGTATTCTAAAGCTAAAAATTAATTTTTTACCTTTTCCTTTTCTCTGGAAAATTAAATCTAAATATATTATGGTCAGTATTACATGCTTTGTGTCAGGACTCAGGAGTCTTTGAAATTAGGGGGAAAAAACCCCCAAGCCCTATAAAATACAAAATACCTTGCCAGCTGTAGAGTTCTGAAGCAAAGAATTCAGTATGTGCTATATCTACTGCCCCCTACCCCACTCCTGTCTCTGTCTCCACTCATTCTGTGGTTCAGATCCAGAAAATACTTTTCTACTGCCTTTATGTTAGTGTGTTGGCATGTAGAAATGAGAAGAAAAAAAAGAAAATCAGATATTGTTAGGATCTAATGTTTTGGAGCCCGTCTTCAAAGGCAGATAAAAAAGTCCGACATGTAGAACACCTTTGTGAATTCCATTGATTTTTGGAAACTAACAGCTTGCGCAGTCCTTTTTGAAACGTCTGTCTTTTAAGAATTTTAGTGAAGACAAATCTTGGGGTGGATGACTTTAAAAGGAATTAGATGCTTGTAAGTTGACTTAAGAATCTGATATTTACTGTTCTTTGTCATTGTTGAAGCACTGCTGTTGTAATGTCTGTTGGTGAATAATCTAACAAGTAACCATTTCTGAGGGGTCCTGTGTATGTGAAGTCCTCACTCAGGCGTGTCTTTCCACTCATTCAACTCCTGTTACCTGCTGCCCCTTGTGTGGATTTGACCAGTCCTCTTGGGAGAGCTGCTGGATCCCTGTGTGGCCACGTGGGCATTGTAGGTTTGGGACAAGGTGGTATTTTTCCTCTAGAGAAATCTGTTTCATTTCAAACTAATTAGCAATGCTCTGGATTTTTGAGTTTTCCCTGCAATATCTGTGGTTATGTCTTCAGCTTCCAAACTGAAGAGAGAACTTTGGCTTACCTAGGCAGCTTTTTGGTCCATAACTTCTACCTTCTTCAGCTTGGAAAGATAGATTTTTCTTGGAAAAATGTAATTAAGCCATTGAAACTATCGTACTTCAGTATCTACAGAGTTTTCAGACTTTATTTGGGTTTCTGGGATAAGCTTTGCTTAGTCAAAGATGGCAGGTATAAAGCAGTCTGGTAGAAAATAGCTTCAAATTGAGATTAATACAGTTGTTTATAAGAGTTGACAAAGGCTGTCCTAATATCATCAGATTTAGTAGTGACCCCATTATGTGCTCTAATTTGATCATCTGATTTAACTAAACATCTTTGGAGAGTAATCAGGAAGTTCTCAGGCTTTAAAAATATTTTTTAAATAATTCTTAATATTTTAGAAAATTAAATACTTTTCTGGTGCAGAATTTCTGCCTTTTCTTCATATGTATGTGTATATATATCTTAGGTAAGTTTGAGAACACCCCTGTGAAGTGGGGGCCCTATGAAGGGCCTTCCATGAGAACTGGTTCTGTAATATTTTGTGGGACTGGAGTGAAGGTGGTCATTCTGTTCCCCAGGTGTTTCTTCTTTACTTTTTTGAAGATGACTGTATACATTCACCTTTTTCCAAAAGCATCCACTGCTACTCCTCAGATGTGATTGGGAGAGACCTCTTTTCCCATGTGATATATGCATCCCATCTAGCTCCCTAAGCTGGCATATTTCAAGTTGCTTACCCGGGCCTCAAGTTGATCCTTCTATCAGGTATACTTCTGTCCTCCAAGCTCTACTGGTAGGCACTGGGGCCTGAGAAGCCCAAGGGCAGACTTTGCTGCTAAGGACTGGCAAAGATATTGAGTGTCTTAACCTCTTTCATGGCCTTTCCTCTCTCGACAGCAGACCTCTGTTGTCCTTGTTTGTAGGTGAATATCCAATATGCTTGTAGAATCCCTTTTTGCTTTTTTTCCATCTCTTGCTAGTTTCGTCTTCAACTGTGGTTTTCTATTCTATGCCTGTATGCCTGGAAAGTGCTTCTGGGGTCCTCCTGGGTAACTTCTCAGATTTCACCTTCTGTAAGCTTCCTTATTGCTTTCTGAGTTTTGTTTGAAGTTCCCCATTTAGCCAAGTGGGGATAGCAGATGAAATGGTCCCTTCTCATCCTCTGTGGGGGTTTTCCTTGAAGATCAACCAGCTTTCTTTGACACCTTGACATTCATGACCATTGCTCATGAAATCCAGCCAAGCAGATCCCTGAATAAGTTGAAGTCTGTTTTTCTATAATCCAGGATTATTTTTCCTTTCTTGCCTTACTCACTTTCCTTAGAATCTTAAACTCCACTATCTTATTGCTGTAGCCAAGGGAACGACTGACTTCCATATCCCTGATTAGGCTATTTTTTTTAAAATTTATGACTAGAAAATTCAGAAGAGCACTCTTAGTTAATTTGTTTGGCATTTGTCCTTAGTGCTTTTGAAATCTATATTGCTTGTGCCCTACTGAGTTGCTCTTCCAACCAATGAACTGGTAGTTCTATTCTACCCTGAGGATCAAGGGTAAGCGTGTGAAAGCTTCCCTTGTTGCCCTGTCTTATCTGTGCCTCTTACCTCACATCTCCAGCACCTCAAGAGTTTGGTTTAAGTTTAGAAGCTACCCTGCTCATGATTTCCAAGTTTCTTTTGGTATGTAGAAGCTGTAATTAAATACATGTGCAATTTATATGAGATTGAATGAGTTTACCATCCAAAAGCAAATGACTTATTTGACATAGGTCAGGTGAATGCTTGTTATTGTTTCCATATATTTTGGCACACAAACAGATGATTTAAATGTTGTCATTTCTACCTCAGTCTACAATTTAACTTGACCTAAATAATAAATGTACATCTATTTATCTGTTTCTTCATCACCATAGAGACACTTGTGTTGAGCTCTTTGTATTTCCTATTTTGCATATCCTGCAATCAAGATTTAAAAAATTTCGGTATTACAGTTTGTTAAAAATGACAGGAAACAAAA
Organism: Manacus vitellinus; assembly: GCF_001715985.3. NCBI lineage: Eukaryota > Metazoa > Chordata > Aves > Passeriformes > Pipridae > Manacus > Manacus vitellinus. The sequence goes on along the minus strand of NW_021940208.1, from coordinate 11,927,808 downwards.
GTGTGATCTGATGGAATGTGTTGAAAACCAGTAGCTAAGGTTTTGGCTAGTTTATTAGCCAAGTTTTGAAATGAAAAAAAACCCATTAAACACAGAAAAACTCCTTTTCAGATGGTTTTTGGGAATACACTCTTATAAAGATGGTGTGGTATATCAATTCAGTATTATCTGTTTCAGTCTTCATATGCATTGTATTTCTTCTGGGGATGAAGTGTAAGAGAGAAAACTAAAGAATACAAACTTGGTTCTTTGGAAAGTATTTATTAACTCTGCACTTAACTAACTGAATATATTTTTGATATTCTGTACTTTTTGAATGTGAAAAAGAGTACCTTGTTAAGGTAATGCTATCTGCTTTGAATTACAATGAACACACGAAATGTGAAGAATCTGTTATTTAATATTTAGCATTTTAAACATTTATTTAATGTGGTTTGTCTGAGCCATCTGTTTTAAAATATGCCTTAAAACCTGACACAGGCTTCAAGCCGTCAAGAAGATGAACAAGTGGTCCTTGTCAGAACAGATGAGAGTGGAATGGCATGGCCTGTGACTGGACCAGCTGAACCACAAGAGGCAAAAGGAGGACGGAGAAAGCGACAGATGGTAAGTTTTACAAGTGTGAGTATTAAAGTGTAATTATTAAATAATTTTGTAGTTTTACTTTGGTGATGCCATAATTAATGAGTGTCTTATCAGAATGTCAATAGGTAGCTAAAATGTTTCTTTCAGAAGATGATTGTAATTAAGTGCTAGAGTGCATATTTATTAAGCATATATTAAGTTTATTTTCAGATTGTATTTCCCTAGGGATCACTTTACAGCTTACTTAAATGCACATTCATGGAAAAGTAGGTTTTTCAAGTTATCACGGTCTCTTAGCCAAGTAGTTTATATTCCGTAAAGTTATGTAAATAATGAAGATTAGCAGAGCTGAATATTTCCAAAATAAGAAAGATTTTACCAAGATACTCAGGGGCTAATTTTACTTTTCTTCTAATAAAAAAAAATGGCTACTGCTAGTAATAATAATCATGACCCAATCTTTGTAAGAAAGTGCTTTGGGGAACAAGAAGTTTGTTCTTGATTAGCAGGACAGATCATTTTGCAGCAGTGCTATGGAGGAGCAAAAGGCATAAGAGACCAAGGAATTTGTTGTCATCCTCCTGTTGTTTCCATTTTAGAAAATGCCATCTTGCTGTGTGTTAATGACCATTCCCTGTGCTCCTTCAGAATTTAGTTAAGTCATAAGCTAAAGGACATCTGTTCTCTTGTGCACTCTGTCTAAGATGGCAACATTTCCCAGCAGAGGTAGCATATTCATACAAGTTTTCAGTACACTCTGTGATTACTGTGTTTCAGTAGTATCTGTGATGTTACAAAAACTTTTGAATTGTCAATAATAAAAATTACTTTTTAGAATATTTCATTTTTGTGAGCTTATTAACTGTTTCAGTGAATTACTATACATCTTCCCTGAGTGATAATGTTGTAGCTCTGATACCTTAAGGATATAAAGGATATAGTGATTGTGGAAAGAGGCTACATTTTTATTTATACATACTGATGCAGTTGAAGAAGGGGAAGATATTATTTTCCTTAGATAAAATGAAGCAGTCAGCCCAGTTGTTTCAGATGTGCTTAGCTTGATTCATGATTCTTTAAACTTGTTGAAATTATTAGGATCTGAATTTTATAACTGGTCTTTCTCATTAGGTAAATATTTAATTTTAATATGTTTGTTTCCAGGTCCCTACTCATGTAGATAAAGAGAGAGTACGGTATTTTCAGGATGATGATAATACGGACCTGAAGGATTTGGTCAAAAACGAGAAGATGAGGACAGCAGAGGATCAAAACTCACTGTTCATGCGTATGGCATCAAAGGTAACGTGTCGTGTGTGTGTATTTCTAATTAAACATGTCATTATTAGAAATATCAAGGAGAATATGAGGCCCGAGTGCTCTAGGTATGTTGCTTTTGGTTGAGAATTCTTACTGTCTTCAAGTCTGTTGTAATATGATCCTCGAGATGTCATCAAAGTGATGGAAACGTGCACACATGCAGGAAATGTGGTGTATTCAGTTCCTTCATAGATGTGTTTGCATTGTTCCTTTGCCTGTAGAATTTGACATGGTTGAGGTGAACACTTTTAAAGTGTATTGTATATTAATAACTTATGCCCAACAAAGCAGATTTTCCCCAGATTAGTGACAGAGAAAAGCACAATTTTCTTTGTGTTTAGAATGTCACTTATATCTAGAAGTTAAAAGAGTCAATGAGATTTGAAGCAAACTACATGAATTTCTGTCAGGATGACTTGGATAATGAGATAATTCATGCTTACAGGCTACACAGATTTATGCAGTATGGTTCCACGAGTGATTCCACTTTTAAGAGCAACCAGCTCACAGACAGATTCTGCAGCCCAAATGGAATTATTATTTTCTGTCATCCAAATTGAGTAATAAGGCATACTTTTTGCACTTGATATGCAAGTGTTTACAGGGACGATTTCCAATACCTACAACATATGGTTTCTCTAGCAATTTTTACTATGTTACTACCCCAATATTTTATACATCACCAAACAGGTTCTGAAAAAGATTGTTTGCATGGAATTAAGTATCATCACAGACAGAATTTTATTTTTCCATTTATCTGAGGCAGACAAGATCCCAGAGAGTAGATTTTGGTTGTTGGTTTGTTGGTTTTTTTTGGTTTTTTTTTTTTTTTTAATTTTTGAAAATTAGGCTTCATCAGATGGAACTTAAAATAATTGTAAAAGACATGATAGTGCCAGTAGAAAATATTTAGCTTGATGCCATAAACCTTCTGCCAGGAAGTTCTTCTGGAGAGATTATCTGAACTTAGTGTGGTTTATGCATCTTCTCATTCAGCTGCCTCTGGTAGAAGTTCTCATTCTATCCCACTGACATACTCAAAAAAAATTATACCCTTGGGGTCCAGTTAAACAAACATGACTTGTTGCCAGTATTTAATTTCTTTCTTTACCTTCCTGTCCTAAAAAAAACCCAAACACACAAAAATTTTCTTCATGACTTGTGCAGTGGTGCAGACTGTTAGCATTTATTAATCAGCATATCTGTCATGCAAACACTTTAAAGTAAACGGAAGTTTAAGGACACAATCAAACTTTGTACTGTCCACATCAAATGATAAAAAGCATAACAGAGAGAAATGCCATTTTCTCAAGGACCTTCTTCATCTTGTGTTGTTTCGTCTCCATTAAGTATTCTCGTTATGAGAGATAACTTTCATGATAAATGGTGCTTGGGGGGCGTGTGTATGAATGTCTATATTAAAACATAAGTGGAATGGACTTTAAAGAAATTCTTTAACTCACATATGGGCATTGAAGGTGAGTTTGTAAATCCATATCAGCATGTCATTCTGAAATTACTATTAACGTACTCAATTTGTTCTCTGTTTAGTGCTTTCGTGTGGCTGCTTCCACTGAACAGTTTAGAGGGTTGCTTTTTGTGCTCTTGACTCTTTTCAGGAATGTGTAAATAAAACCAGGCTAATTTGAGCTTCCTGAGTTTTGGTAATAGCAAATGTTTGCAGAGCCCCTATGAAGACGTAGTAGGAAGTGCTTTCAAAAAGAGAAATTTTTTTTGCATGTATTTTTCCAAATGCAAATAAAAGACCATTCAGACTTCTTTTCTGAGAAATGTGTGTATTTATCCAGTAATTTGCTTGTCTTGCCTTTGGACTTTCTAAACTTTTTAAAAAATATTGTTTGTCTATTGGTGTATTTATTGATTCCAAGTTTCTTCACTTCAAAATGGAAAATTACTTTTGACTCTTAGAGCCCTGAACTGTTGTTCAGCTGCCCTTGGTTTTGTTTTTGTAATTTTGACATTAATAATGCAAGAAAGACTACCAAACTTGAAGGGAGATCAAAGATTTCTATATTATTTAGTTTTGTAAGTCTTCAAAGGCAAAAATTCTGATAATTTTTACTCGTAATTTTTTGTTCTGTTCTATTTTTTTTTCTATTCAATTTTGAAATGCTGATCATTTTCGAAGTTCTTGATGACTGAGACACGTAATGCAAGAGCAGCTATATGAGAGATTCACTCAGCCCAGTATTCTCTATGCAACAGTGACTGCATAGGAGAAAGAGAATAAGAACAGGTCACACTTCCAGTGATGCAGTTTGTACTTTCCTGGCATTTAGCAATTTGGAGGTTTTAATGCTACCTCCTTACCTGATATCTTTCTCTGGTTTATGAATAGTTATGTGAATTGGGGATTAGACTGAATATCCCGTTACTTCCTTTTGGTGGCTCCTCATCTTCCATTTTATCACCTGTACCTGTTGTTAAAAGGCATGAGCTATAACTGAATTTAAAGAAAACAGAAAACCACATCCTGTATGTGTAACATCTTGGGTTAGCATTCTTGTACCTGTAGCCAGCTCCTCTAGGAACTAGTTACTTGCACTGTAAGGATTTCTGGGGCAGTGGTAAAACTTGATCAGTCTAAGAGTGGTACAGAAATGACCTGGTACAGTATGTAACTGGTTTAAAAATACAAATTTGGTACAAATGAGGGTAAACTTTGGGAACTGAACTTCTTTATCCATGTAGTAGAATAAAATGAAATGCAGCATTTAGCTTCTATAAAGAAGCAATTATGAAGAAACTTAGAGTCTCTTTAGTGGGAGTTTAAAATGAGTACATAAAGGGAAAATGCTTGCAGATGTATGTCACTGGTGAAAACCTTCTAAGGGAGTGAACACCCTCTCAAAACAGGATAAAATTTTGATTGTTTTTATTTAAAAATAATCCAGTGGTGGGAGAACAGAAGAAAAAAGAGCTTCTGGAGGTTGACGGAAAAATCAAAATAAGAACCCAACCATTATTTAAAAAGTACTTCTCATGTCCAAGTAAGGAGAATGAAAAAGAGAGTGAGCCTAGCAGGCTTAGAAGGCAGTTTTGATGAGAATGGGGAGAAAATTATCTTGAGGGAATTTAAGTAATTATTTTGCGTTTGCTAAAAAGTAAAAAACTAGGAGTTAGATTCATTGAAAGCAAGAAACCAGCAGGAATGTGGTGTTTAAAAACGCGATCAAGGGTTAATTAGAGCATTTAGAAAAGATAAGTGCATGCTGGAAAGATTAATGAACTATTTGCATTAATACCCTCTATAAATGAGATCAGAGCGATTGTTTTGCATGAACCATTATTTACATAAAATAAGCGGAAAAACTGTCTCAAGTTGTGTCAGTAAAATTAATTTTAGTTCAAATTTATAGAAATCCAATCTTTTAAAATGAAAGTCGAATTTGAGATGAATAATAATCAGTGACTAAAACTGAATAATCCTCACTTAAGTGAGGAAGTGAGAGAAGTCAGGTGTGACATGCTCAGCTGTGAACTTACGAGTGTTATCTTTATTCACCCTGAGGAACAGAAGATGGCAAGTATAACGGCAATCTTTAAAAAGAGAACAGAGGGCAGGAGTAAATGGTAATTTTTTTTAATTAAAGGAGGTTACCAGTGGATTTGTCAGGAATTTCTTCTGTTCAACATGTACATAAACCATCTAGAGGAAGAGATACTTTATGATCTGAGAATTAGTTATTGTTATGTAAATATGCATGACTGTCAAAAATAGAGGTCACTGTAAATTGTAGAATTTCAAACTACAAAGCTGGAATTTTTCTAACATTGTGAAACATATCTGAACTGATTCTTAAGATTCACTTTAGAGAGTTTCTTGAGAGATGTACATATTTTAGTGATGTGAGTTATCTGTTCTATTTTAAATGCTATTGGAAATACATTATGGGTATAAAAGGAATTAAAATGTCTAGCTCAGACACAGGAGATTATGCTATAGACAGAAAGAGATCCCATCGTAGGTATTGAGGCAATAAATTCAGATGAAAGTCAGAGTTGATGAATGCAAAATTATGGTAATTGTTGAAGCTGCGTGAAGCCATGACTGTGCATATACCACGAGAGGCTGTTGATGCTTGATTTGAGAGTCATATTGTGAGTCTGCAAACATCATCTCCATGCTGGTGGGATTAAAAAGAGAAACAGAATTTTGGAGGTTGTGAAAAGGGAGAATTTAGGACCAATTTAAAGTGTATAAGGCTACTGTAGTGCACCCATGGTGCACCCATATCTTGAATGCTACCCACTCTGGTAATGCGTACTTTGTGGTCAGAGGCACAGAATGGTGGCCATTTGAAGAAAACCTAAGTAAACAAAATTTCTTCAGCCCGGGGGGTGGGTAGGTGAGCAGGGGAAGGCAATGGCTAGACTAGAACAACTGGCATAAGAGTTTAATAGAAAACAACAGGTTTTGTTTGTCATGTGGGAAGTGGTCACAGAACAGAGTTTGATGTGAATTGGGACTTCTTTTTCAGTGAAGAAGGACATTGTAGAATTTGTGCTGTAGAGCATGAGATGCTGTGGAGGCCTTAATTATAAGTGGGAGCAAAAAAAAGGTATAGCAACTTTGTGAAATACAGTTTCATTGGTAAATATTAAACAGGGAGATCTAGATAGGCTTTTGGCTCAGGATTTCCACAATGGTATGCTGAGCTGCAAATACATAGCAGAAGAGTCAGCTCTATGAGCTTCATTTATGCTTTCCCCCATATGTTTTAACCCTTGCTGGAGATTGATTTGCCAACATAAAGCAATCACAATGGGTAAACTAGCAACTGAGTTTAGTATGTTCCATTCTAAAGGCTTTTTTCTTTTTTTTTCTTTGTTGTTTTGTTTGGTTTTTTAAGGATAAAATTTCTTAATAATTTTACATGAATGTATTATGTTTCCTGGCTTATGCAACTGCTTTATTTTAGTTTTAGAAGGCTCTGAAGTTCCTATGGACTTCAGTGAGCTTTGGGTCAGATGCTATGTAATGTGGTTTTTTTTTGTTACTAGGCAAAGATATACTATATCACATTATTTTATTAGAACAAGCTTCTTGAATGGACACCTAACTTTTGAATAATCTTTTAAGATTGAGCTGTATTACTTATTTACTAGCTAAGTGTACTGGAGAATCTGCTCAAAGTAGATGTTTTGTCAATTACTGTTGCAATGTCCAAATTCTAATTCATGGTACTGTAGTCCTTCCGCCCCATGCAATGTCACATTTAGGTTTTGAAGGTATTTTTGTGTGGCTTTCATAGAAAGAAGCATCATAGATGCCAGTTGTTCTTCTCTGTTAAGATCTGAAATGCTTTTGGTAGTTTCTGTACAGGTGATTCCCAGCTCTTGTCACCACAAAATACGATGGTCTTCCCCAGATGGTGATTGTTTCTTGATCTTAAATTAAGAAACAAACTCCTAGGCATCCTGAGGTTTCCATGTCTTTCCATGTCTGTAGAATGCATTCTTATTCACGGCATAACAAGATCAGTGTTGGCGTTGAAGTGTTGGCAGCAGTCTGAAAAATTTGAGTGTGATCACAGATATTCTAGATGCTTTATTTATGTACTTTATAAGCCTTTACTACATAGAGTATCTGCATTAAGATCTGGGGCTCAGTGAGGTAGTCTTCAAAATTCTTCCATCTCTCCTCAGTGCATTCAGCAAGGTATTTTATGTCCAGCAGGAAGTCTAGCAACCAAATCTCTTCTGTCAGTTTTAGTTTGATAACATAGTACACGAATTTGACACATATGAATTAATTGCTCTTTGTGCCTTCATCTGAGAAGTGGAAAAATCCACAAAAATTAATCTGTCGTGTTTCAGAAGAGCGGTGGGAGGAAACTGCTGCAAGTCTATAGGAGATCCTATTGGATGGGAGAAGGGAGATCCTGTCCCTTAAATTCTGTTCAATAATTTCATTCATCTTCTTGGTCTGAACTGACTGCAGCACTATTATTTCCTTCATGGATTTTCCCAGGGCTTTTATCACTTTCCCAGACTATGCCAAAAAGATAATTCCAGCCATGTGGCTGTTGAGTATGGGGTAAATAGGCACTGCTCTCAGAAATGGGAATGGAATAAGAAAGTCACACCGGCATGTTTTATGGCTTTTACACATGCTCTGCTCTAGATGAGTGTTACTTTCCTGATATTTAGTGTTTTAATGGTATTTCAAATGAGATACAGGCTAGTTGTTATGAATCTCTGAAGATAATGACATAACTGCAGTTTTATAAAGGGAGATGGGGATGTTGAAATAGAAGGATATAATTCATGAAAGGATTTACTTTCTTAGATGGGACTTGGAAGAAATGTCAGTACACAGACTCAAAATCTCTATCCATAAAACCTCTGTCTAATCCCATTGGCATGTGAAGGTCTATATAATGTTGTCTCATACCTGACTCCCACTCAGATTCACAGACTAAGCATCTGTTGTGGTCAAGCCATATTTGTTCTCATTAAGTCTTTTTCCCAAGGTTTTCGTTTCTCAAGAGGTCCACAAAATCAGATGGAGAGAATATGCCATCTCCTTGCTATTTGTTTACCTGTTGAGTCTTCATTTTAAATTTATATTCCGATTTATGATTTCCCTCTTGCCCATCCTTCTTTTTTTAGTCATGGTTCTAATACAGCCCAATTGTGCTTGAGGCTATTACCTCCTGTTACCTTTTGGCTTCTGTTCAGAGGAGGCTGATGTGGACATCAGTTACCTCAGACGGTTTGAAATAGAGCCTCTCCCACAGCCACCCCATGCATGCTATTATGTCACATTTATTAAGCTGATGAAAAAGGCCCTGTCACGTGAAAGGTAGGAGTTTAGATTTTCAGTCGTTGGTCCCTCAGGGAAGTTGAGACTCTGGTGTCTAACAGTCTGTCAGCATCTCGTAAGGAGACCCTTTGCCAATAGATTCACAAGATCGGAGGTTACCAAAACCTCCCTTGTTAGTGGGAGCTCAGGACACCACAGCGGGTCCTGCCAAGGTGTTTGTCGCTGCCGGCAACTGCAAGGACTTGCTTTAACAGTTTACGGGAAAACACTTCTTATTAATACAAATTGTGACAAATTAATAAGATTCGAAGGTTGTTGGTGGTAGGGTCTGCAAAAATATGTTTTAAAGCAATGTACGTATATTAAGCAAGCACAAGCTCTGATATGAAGCAATCTAACTAATATGCTATGGGGTGAGCACAAGCAAAAGCTCTACTCCTAAAAGCAGCATTTTACATTTAACACGCATAGAGTGTATTTCTCACCCAGGGTGTCCCTCTGGGGGAGGAGAAGACGGACTCAGCCCATTGACTGATCCCAGCAGTTTTGGTGGAGGTCTTCTCCCACTTTCTCCCTATCCCCAACTTACTTTTATACTATTTTCTTTATATTTGGGAGGAGTTTGAGTGTCTCTAGTCATAAATACCTTTTATTTCTGATTGGTGTATTTAATGGGAGGGGGAGCGGTGGTTGTGGTTTGGCACCTGAGGAGGAGTTTGACACAGTTGTTGCTTTCAGCAGCAGAACATCTTGATTCTCCCTTATCAGACAGATACTGTATGGTCTCAGTACACAATGTTCTCCCATTCTGTTGGGATTAGAATGGAGGGGGGCCACATACTTCCACTTTGTTCCACACTCCGTTCTGTTTCTGTGAGCAGATGTTTATCGTTGTACTGGGGAGCATGTCAACCTCAGTCCATCAAGGAGCTGCAGCTGCTTTTTACCTTATAATTCTGAATCCCCTCTAGGTTTAACTCTATCCATCATCCCACAGGCCCAAATCTTTAATTTACAGTGGTGAAAAAAGCTTTCTTCAAACAAAAATTTAAACTCCAACACTAATCTTTTTGATATATGGAAAAGAAGCAGGCCTTAAAGTTTGATTCTTTCATGTTTCACTGTTATGTCTAAAGGAAAAAAAATCCACCTGTTTGAAGTTACAGTGTTTTTACTTTTAACTTTATTCAACTTGGAAAGCGGTTTGGGTTCTTACTATTATAGAAGCATGCAATAGGATTAAAAAAAGTCAGCAAAACATTTGAAAACTGTTGTGGGTTTTTTTTTTTTTTTTACATTACTGTTTTAGAGTACAGAATATGTGTGAAGTCTTAGGTTTTCACTACTGATAGTTTTAAGTACCCTGTAGTTCCTTCAGCTCTTGACTGTTGTAAGTAGTTCAATTTTCTCAAATTCATGCTGTTAAGACTTATATAATTCTTTCACTTATGTCAGTAGATGCTTGTGGGTGTATAGAGACTGATTTCCAGAACATTACCTCAATAACAATTACCTTCTATTTGTATGTATAAATTCTACTAAGGCATTTCTGTTCTTTTTGATTATGTTTTACTAAAAGAAAGTGAGAATGATTATTTTGTGTTGCTCATCAGGCCATTTTAATTTTGGCCATAAACTCCTTTTATTTAAAAGTCTCTGCAGCAATCCCTAACATGAATTTCAACAGTGAAAAATACAAAACTTTATTAATAATACTGACCTTCCTTTATGGATTTAGCCAAGAGATATGCTGGTATTACAGGTTTGCAAAAAGGGTTTGCATGTTACCTTTCATTGGTTCTGTAAAATGGAAAATTGCTTTCAGCCTTATCATTTTTACTTGCTGTGCAAACCTACCTGTTGCACAGCTTTGCATTTCCATCACCATGAACCAAAATAATAGTCTAGAAAAAAAATTTAGAAGCTAAAGTGAAAAATGCAGAATGCTTGCTGTTTGTTGTTATGTAATAAAGCTTTTTCTCCTCTTTCTTCACATAGTGAAACCATTCTGGTACACTAGTTAATAGACATGATAAAACTCTAACAGAGCTCTAGTGCACTGTTGTTTTTTACATTTACTTAGAGATCATGTTCATGGTTTGCTGCAAAAAAATTAATATGAAAACCCAAGACAAAATAATTTCAAACACCTTGTTCTTTGACTGCTACATTTTAGTTCAATGCAGTAAACAGTTTTCTGTGAATATTGAGTGGACACAAAGTTAAAGCTGTTACTGCATTTGGAAACAAATCAGCAGCAGTCACAGCTGGATTAGGAAAGAAAACCTGGGGACAGTAAGAGCTATGTAGTTGCAGCCCATTTTAAATGAGTGCATAAGCATTCTTCTGGAATTATGTTAGAATTACAAGATGTGTTGCAAATGAAGGCTTGTGCAGAACAGTCTTTTCTAGGCATTAAAATTATGGCCAGGGTTAACTGTAAAGTTAAATGCTAATAACACTTTTAATAGCAGAATTCTATGTCTGAAGGTGTTTTGTTTGGTTGACACTTCATTTCGTTGATTTGCATATAAAGTTTGATCTGTCCTATTAGCTAATTATAACAAAATCTGCAGTTTTAATTTCAAATAGAAACAAACCATTGAGCAGTACTCTGTTGTCTCCTTATTGTTTGACCTCTGCTGCTCAAAGGTAGTCCTGAACTACCTTGCTCATCGACATGGCTGATAACCTTTTCCTGTCAGTGACATAGGCCTTGAAAGCACTCTATGCATTGATATGTTAAAATCTTTTGATACTATGTATTTAGAATATTGTTTATTTCCCTGGGATGATAGGTGTTGGAAGTGCCTGTTTCCTGAATTATATGTTGAATTAAACCTACAAATTTAGATGTCTGTGCTTGCAGGGAGATCAGAGTTGTAGTAAAGTTTACATTATAATGTTCTGCCTTGATTTGGCTTAAGCAAATGCTATTTGAAATCAGAAGGACTTTTCAGAGGTGATCTTGTTGTTAACAATAGGTGCCAAATGCTGAATAAATTTAAATGTAATGAGATGTATTCTTATGTCTCCGAGGTTTGTATTCTAAAATAATAGTTTATTCTCCTTTATCGCAGCTTCCCAAAATATATTATGATACAATATTCCACAAATATTAACTCTGTCATTTAAAGTTGAAGACGTCAGTGTTGCCATGACAATTTAAACCCAAACTGATACATTTTATACAATCTATAGCCTTTTTTTTCCCCACAAATTTCCCAAGCAGATGCACTTTTATTAGCTTATATGGAAGTAACTCCTGCTATGATTGCGTTAGCAAGAAGACAGGAAAAGCAAAAGTTCAATAGTTGCGTACAAAATGGAACAAGCAAATAAGCAGAAAAATAACTGTACAAAAAAAGCTGAAAATAGCCAATACTGGAACCATGCACGTGTCTTTTGTTGCTGTGCTAATTGTGTTTAATAGAATTTCCTGTTTTATCCACAGATTTGCAGAAGGGGAAAAATTGTACTTGAGGTATTATATAGGTATAATCTCTGATGATTAGGAGTTCTGTCTCTTAGCATTTCCTTTCAGTATCACAATGATATTAAATTCTTAAGTAGGGCTTTTTTTTCCGAAGGGCCACCCAAAGAGCAAGTGAAAGCAGCAGAGGGAGCGATAAGAGACACAACGCCCAGCACACTTCAAATGTAGCGTGTAGGCAGCCAGCAGTGTATAAGACTCCAGGGGTTTTACTGTGGAATAAAAAAAGCAGAATTGGTTTAAAATTAAACTGTGAGATACAGTTCCAGTGGTCTGAATGTAGGCTGGCAGAAAAACAAGACTGACCCTACAGTCTACCATGTACAGGTTTGCAAGAGTTACTTTAGGAAGTAGCCCAGTGCCCAGGTGCCTGATGGCTTCACTAACATAACAAATTAAAAACGACATAAATTATTTTATAAACAGAATGTTATATAATGAAATTATTCATGTAATATAATCATATTGTTCATGGTAATTATCATGTTAAGGATTTAATCAGCAAATAACAACACTGTAATTTTTCTCTCTCTCAAATCATTCTCCTGTATGCACAGTCAGATGCTTATTTCTTTCTAAAACCCTGTGCTGAATGGTTAGAGATCTCTCTCCTTTTTCTTGGGTTTTGACCACATTTGCACTGTATTTGAGCTGTCCAAATGAGATCCCAGAGGGCTTCTGAGAGAAGTTTGGATGCCTTCCCTGACTGCTGTTTAAATGTTTGTGTATTACAGGCCTTTCTTGGCCAGGGTAAGCAAAATTGTGATGCTGTTCTGTTGATAAAACCAAAAGTGCATCCTGGTTGTGGAAAATGGACCATTCTTTATTGGATGTGGAGGGAATATAGTTACCAAAGATAAGGAAAAGGCTGAGGTACTTAACACCTTCTTTGCTTCAGTTTTCAACAATAAGACAGGTCATCCTCAGGATAACTGGCCTCCTGAGCTGGTAGACAGGGATGGGGAGCAGAATAGCCCCCCTGTAAGCCAGGAGGAAGCAGTTAGCGACCTGCTGAGCCACTTGGATCTTCACAACTCTATGGGACCAGATGGGATCCATCCTAGGGTGATGAGGGAGCTGGTGGAAGAAGTTTGCCAAGCTGCTTTCCATCATTTATCGTCAGTCCTGGCTCACTGGGGAGATCCCATATGACTGGAAATTGGCCAATGTGATGGCCATCCATAAGAAAGGCTGGAAAGAGGATGTGGGAAACTACAGGCCTGTCAGCCTGACCTCGATGCCCAGCAAGGTGATGGAACAGATCATCTTGAGTGTAATCACACAGCACCTACAGGACAGCCAGGGGATCAGACCCAGCCAGCACGGGTTTAGGAAGGGTAGGTCCTGCCTGACCAACCTGATCTCCTTTTATGATCAGATGACCTGTCTGGTGGATGAGGGGAAGGCTGTGGATGTTTCTGCCTGAACTTCAACAAAGCCTTTGACACCATCTCCCACAGCATACTCCTGGAAAAGCTGGCAGCCCATGGCTTGGACAGGGGCCCTCTGTGCTGGGTTAGGAACTGGCTGGAGGGCCAGGTCCAGAGAGTGGTGGTGAACGGGGCTGCATCCAGTTGGTGACCGGTCACTAGTGGTGTCCCCCAGGGATCAGTGTTGGGCCCAGTCCTGTTTAATATCTTTACTGATGATCTACATGAGGGGATTGAGTCCATCATTAGCAAATTTGCAGATGACACCAAGTGGAGGGGGAGTGTCAATCTGCTGGAGGGTAGGAGGGCTCTGCAGAGGCACCTGGGCAGGCTGGATAAATGGGCTTAATCCAGCGATACGAGGTTCAACAAGGCCAAGTGCTGGGTCCTACACTTTGGTCACAAGAAACCCCAGCAGCGCTACAGGCTGGGCACAGAGTGGCTGGAGAGCAGCCAGGCAGAAAGGGACCTGGGAGTTTGGATTTGACAGGAAGCTGAACGGGAACCAGCAGTGTGCCCAGGTGGCCAAGAAGGCCAATGGCATCCTGGCCTGGATCAGAAACAGTGTGGCCAGCAGGACCAGGGAAGTGATTCTTCCCCTGTACTCAGCACTGGTGAGGCCACACCTTGAGTACTGTGTCCAGCTCTGGGCCCTTCAGTTTAGGAAGGATATTGAGGTGCTTGAGTGTGTCCAAAGAAAGGCAATGGGGTTGGTGAAGAGACTGGAGCAGAAGTCCTATGAGGAGAGGCTGAGGAAGCTGGGGTTGTTTAGCCTGGAGAAGAGGAGGCTCAGGGGAGACCTCATCACTCTACAACTACCTGAAAGAAGTCGGTCTCTTCTCCCAGGCAAAGTAGGACAAGAAGGCACAGTCTTAAGCTGCATCGGGGAGATTTAGATTAGACATTTTGTTCACAGAAGGAGTGATTTGGCATTGGAATGGGCTGCCCAGGAAAGTGGTGGATTCTCTGTCCCTGGAGGTGTTTAAGAAAAGACTGAACACAGTCAGTCTCAAATGCCATGGTCTATTTGACAAGGTGGTGTTCGGTCATAGGTTGGACTCATGATCTCAGAGGTGTTTTCCAACCTAGTTGATTCTGTGATTCTGTCGGATGGTAGAAAGGATGCAGTTGCACAATTACACTGTGAAATGTGGGAGGCAGTGTCATTTTGCCTGGTGCTAAGAGTCCTAAAGCCTGTGTGTTAATCAGTGCTTGCCAAAAGAGAAGGGAAAGTTGGAAAAATGAGGGTGCATAGGAAGGAAGAACATGGCAGATAAGCCCAGAACAAAGTAAATGAAATAGGAAAAAGAAGACTGGGGACTGCAGAGGTGATCTGTCTAAGCATGTCAGCTTAGCTCAGCTCTCAGCTTTGGCCAGTGTCTGATAGAAAAAAGGACGTCAGGTGCACTGCCTTTATAGATATCTGAATTTCCTGTTTTAGGAATTTTAGACAATTCAATGATGTTTTGTAGGACATCCTGACTTTAAACTAATATATCAAAGCAACTTCCTGCTTCTTTCTGATCTCTGTACAGCACCTGAGCAGGAAGGACAGTACTAAGCAACATAAGTACAGTAAGGGAACTAAATGCACAACTGAATGCACTGACTTTCATGTTTAGCAGGTTTGGTGCTGCATCTGTGATGCAGGACAGCAGCTTTCCAGCAACTCTAGTACATCAGCATAATTCCTTGTTTGGATGTGTACTAACTCTGTCTTTTGAATGGAAGAAGATATGTGTGAAAGAAATCAGTTTTTAAATTATTACTTGCTTTCCTAATGGCATTTTGGAGAACACTTTCTTCTTGTTCTTTCAATTCTCCTTTAACTTTTTTGGAGAGATTTAGTTATAGCCCAGTAATGCAATTGGCAGAACACATTGGGCGCCTTATTGTTCAAATTGGAGTATAAATGTTTTAAAACAGAATTTCCATTTTCTTCCTGAATAACTTTTTTTAAAAGGCCAGTATTTAGAGTAGCAGTTGAAGAGTACTCTGTAATCTGCCATGGTAGCAGCTACATTGTATTTTATTTCACTTTTGACACTGATATTTGGCATTTGTAGGACTTGAGAGGGAATCGTATTTAAGGAATTCTAGCTTTTAAAATTTTTATTTTTTTTATTGGTACTGACCAGGAATATGTTAGTCATGTTCATTGCTACTTTTGCAGTATTGCAGAGTAAAGTGTCATTAGTGTTTGTTTGATTGTTTGTTTTTAAGATAGAAAACATTTCTGAATAGATTTTCCCACTTATGTATCTTATTTCAGTAGAAGTATGAATTCTTGCTGGATGATATTTTTGCCTGATTTTCATTTTCTGTACTTCCTGAACTGTTTTGAGGTAGTTGGAAGGACACTGTGGTAATAGGAAAGTTGCAAAAAAATTCTTATTCCTTTCATAGCTGCTATTAAAAGTGAAAATATATCTTATTTTAACACTCTTTTAAAGTAATCTAAAGCATGTGATAAAACACATCAAGAAATGAGGATTCACAGGAGCAGGGTGACCATCTGTAACTTGGTCTCTTTGTCTCAGAAGTGCAATTTAATAGCACTGTGAATTAATGTGCTAGACTTACGACCTGAATAAAAGTCTTATAAACATCTCTTTAAAGGTATGAAAAAGGGGAAAAAAGTAGCCTGTTGTTTTTACACTTTGTCCTTGTCTGTTTTTATTCACCAAGGGAAGGGGATAGTTCTTGAAGAGCATCCAAGTGGGCCTGAATTATTAATGACTATGCTTTTTTTATTGCACAAGTAGGTTGAACTTTTTTCTAAGACCCTGCTTACTTCAAGCACTTACTTAATGTCTTTGAAGCTGGGGTGTTGGTTTCTTGAACTGCATTGCATTCTTATTATCTTCTGTTATTCATTAATATTGCAGTAGGATCTATAATTTTGTTCCTGGTAGAGACTCTGTGGTAGAGGTAATCTGAACCTGATCTGTGAATATACCTTCTCTGAATATCCCTTTACTATGTCTTTTCTCCCCAGAATTGTACATTTCGGCCTACCGTTTCTTGATTTTTTACTTCTCCAAAGTAAACTTAGGTTTATTTTACTTCCTTCCCCAATATACTTCATCTAGGTCTGTTGACCAACATATATTACATCTTAAACCAAAAGTGCAGTGTTGTCTGGGTCCCATGTCTCTAACTGTATGAAGAACACTTCTACACATCTTATTATTTCCAGGAAAAATCCAAAATTTTTTTAAGACTCTCCACTGATTTGCTCTAGCCTGATACACATACCTTGGGTGGGATCCAGGCTGCACTAGGAGCTTACACTGAATTTGTTGTGGAGACACTTGTACCATTTCTTTAGCAATTCTTGGAGCAGAACTACTCATACATAAAAATGCCAAGACTGAAGAACCAGCACCTCCAATATCAAGAAATCTGTATAGCATAGTGTTTTTTTTCTCCCTGTCATTTTGATAAGCAGATGACTGAAACTATCCAAGATAAAAAAATCAAATATAGCATGAAAATATTGCAGCACTGGGATTTCATTTAAAGTGAAAAATTTGAAAAAATTCTTCTGAGTGCTCTTTACATTTGCTTTAGCTGTAAGTTTTGACTGTTTAGGGTATTAATGGTACATAATTTTAAAGTTGTGTAGAGTGGTCAAAGCAGAAAATGGAGAAGTACTTTCCCAAGTAATTTAAAAAGTTAATCTTTGCAGTCAAGATTTGCGAAGTCTTGATTTAGGCAAGATGTCATGGGATTTGTTTGTAATCCCCCAAAATATTTATAAAGCCTAATTTTATATATATATGAGTATGAGTATTCTGTGAGTTATGAAGCTTAGTGAATCTACTGCCATTTGGGTTTGAGTCCCATGATCCCCATAATTTCCTTTTCATTCATTGTCTCACTTCTTACTATGTCCTCTGTCTCCTTGTGTCTCCTTCAGTTCCTCCAGTTTATGTCTACAGAGTCCATCCCTTTCAAATATCATTTAGGTGAGAGGTGAGACCTATTCAGTATGTGTAGGTTTCTACTATTAAGATCCTGTAAGATACCACTTATCCTGAAGACTGTCTTCACATCAAATTTGGTATTTTCAGAGTTTCCTTTGACATGTGGCACATTTAACTAAAATACAGCAATGAATGAGCAAACACAAAACCTCCAAATCATTCAGCCTTGTTTCTGGTGATGTGCTAGTTGTGTTTGTTATTTGTATTTAGAAACAGGTGCACTCAGAAAAACTTAGTATTGAAGGGAAAGACTGTTTCCTTCACAAAGTGACTTAGTACTGTTCATTTGACAAGAAAAACTGTTGGCATATTTTCACAGAATGTGAATTTGAGTTGCAGAGTCATGGTCTAGTTATTTCACAAAAGATGATTTAATGGTAGTTGTAATAGGAGAGGAGAAGCAGAAAGGAGAGGGAAAGATATATGATAATATATGATATAAAAAATTGGGCACATATTTAAAGATAGCTGAAGTTATGTAGAAATAATATTGAAATACCTAGTCCTTAACTTGGAATGGAATATAGTAATATGCTGTTCTCACTGCTGTCACTCATTTACATTTTAATATCTGTGCTGCCTGAGATTGTGTATGACTGCTCTCAGGAGATGCACCTGATGATTGCATCTACTGCGGATGCTATATGAGGGGAAGAATTGCTGCTGCTTACATCCTTTATGCTTTTCTCAGTAGAAGATACTACAAAGAGCTAGGTATTTTTTCTCTCTTGTTTATATATATTTGCAATTTTTCTTTGTATTCTTTCAGCTCATGGAGAAAACTGACAGAGACTACTACACTCTGGATGACATGTTTGTTTCCAAAGCAGCCAAAAGAGCACGTAGTGGGGAAGAGGAAGAAATACAAAGAAGAAAAGCAATACAGGAGCACCAGCAGCTTGCTGCACGCATGGAAAAGTGCCCATATTGTTTTGATAGCAGTGCACTTTCTAAACATCTTATTATTGCAATTGGCACCAAGGTAAGAAAATAGCAATTAACAAAATGTAGAAACAAAAAAAGAAATTATGTTAGAGGGCTTTAAGAATGAAATTGCTTCTATGGAATTATCTTATTTTCCTTGCCCTTCCAGTTGCTTCCACAAATTTGTCAAGGGTGAGGGAGAAAAAGATATAAATCTCTCATGAATTTTAAAGCTAATCTTTGCTATCAGAATTTGTGGAAAACAGGAGCAATAATGAAAGATCTCAGTGCGGAGATTAGACTGTAGGTGGATTTGTGGAAGACTAAATCAAACTTCACTAGAGGAAATTTGAACTGGTCAAGAATTGTATCTTGATATCAAAGAAAATTAAGTGCAGAATTCCATTTTTAAGCTTAAAATCCTTTGAAATAGACAGAAGTTTGGTTTGGAAACCTTCCTGTTTCTGTAAGTGCTTTTAAAAGTTGCATAAATATTTGTATTTATAACATCTGAAATGCCTCAGTATAGCCTTTTCTGTCATTTTTTTCTCCAAAGTTTCCATTTATTATTGATGTTTTTCTTTGATCGGCAACTCTTTATAGGCCAAGGAATTAAATGCATAGATGTGTATTATGTACATTGTGTTTTTTGTTTTTAGTAGAGACTATAAATTCATACAGATCTGTGTGTATATGTGTGTATATAATCTGTGCTTATATATGTGTTTATATATCTAATAGGTAGGTAAGTGTAGAGAGTGTCCTGGTTTTGCCTGGGATGGTTAGTTTTCTTCCCAATAGCTGGTACAGTGCTGCAGTTTGGATTTAGGATGAGTAGAATATTGGTAACACACTAATGTTTTGAGTTGTTGTTTAAGTGGTGGTCAGGGATTCTTCAACTTCTCATACTGTCCTGCCAGTGAGAAGGCTGGAGAGGCACAAGAAGTCGAGAGGGGACACAGCTGGGACAGGTGACCGGAACTGACCAAAAGAATATTCTTTATCATATGACATCATGTTCAGTGTATAAACTAGAGGGAAAGCTGGCCAGGGGCCACTGCTTGGAAAATGGCTGGGAATCGGTTGGTAGGTGGTGAGCAATTGCACTGTGCATCACTTGCTTTCTAGGTTGTTGTTATTGTTGTTGTTATTTTGATTATGCAATTTCCTGTCCTTTTAAACTGTCTTTATCTCAACCCAAAAATTTAATTTTTTTTTCTGATTCTCTCCCCTGTCCTACTGGGGGCAGGGAGTGAGTGAACAGTTAGGTGATGCAGCCAGGATAAACCATGACACAGAGTATGCATTTCACATATATATATATGAAATACTTTATTGAAAATGCAGGTTGATATTTATCTATATTAAAAAATATTGGAATTGCCTAAACAGTGTACTTTCATAATAGTTATGATACCACTTGGTTTATAAAGCTGATATTACTGCCTTGTTGGTGGAACTACTATTTGGATAATACTAATTCATTTGAGCTACTGGTGGATAATGGGATCTTTCAAAAAACACTAGAATTACTAATACCTTGCTGTGATTAGGAGATAAAGGCTTCTATTGGTTTGAATTTAGCAAATGATGAATTTCTTAGCTTCAGCAATGGAAGGTTTTTAACACTTGAAAAATGGGCACCTCAGTTTTTCTTTGCTTTTCGTAGGTGTACTTGTCTCTACCAAGCAACCAGTCCCTTACTGAAGGTCACTGCCTGATAGCCCCTCTACAGCACCATACTGCAGCCACTCTTTTGGATGAAGACATCTGGGAAGAAATCCAGGTCAGCTGAGAAACTGTCTCCTGTCTTCTGACAGTTCTGTAAAACAATTTTTTTAAAAATAATAATATACTTGTCATAAGTACCTATTTTCATAATTTGCAGTCTGGCAGCTATTCTCTGATTCCACTAAGGGGCAGAACGTTCTCACATTATGGATGAAAATTAGTGGTCAAATATTAAAAGAGAAGCAGGGTAAATACCGAGGAAAATTTCCAATTCATAAGCTCTAGAAGAAGTTTCTTGGAATGTTGCAAAACATGCATTGTTGGAGGTCTTTGAAAAGGAACATCTTTTGGGGATGAATTAGGTACAATTCATTCCTTACAGAAAGTGGAATAACTGGCTTCACAGGATTTTCTTGGGAGTGCCAAGTAAAAGCAAGGATTGTCAGAGCAGGCAGATCACTTAAAATTAAATACAAGCTGAAAATATATTGTTTATATATCCTCAGTTTTTTAAGCTAATGTGGGGTTTGGGTGGATATCACTTGAAAGAGAACGATCTTACTCTTAAAATCAGTGTTGTTATCTAGTTTTCTACCTTCCTTGAAAAGAATCATTAGAATAAAGTGCCAAGCATGATGGCCTGTGCTTTCCGATTGTCTTATGAAGACATTTTGAAGATTTGGAGTTCTGTTTTCTTTGGAGATGGAAAATCAAGGAAGGGATATAACAAGCTTCTGCCTAAGATATTCACAGTGGTTGTCAATCCCCCACTGCCTACCATCAGGATTATTACAAGGGGAAAACAACTTGCAACCTCTTATATTGAAATATTGGAGACTATTTCAGACTAGAGAATAGCTTCATTGTTACAGTTGCTGAGATTTAAAACTGGCATGATTCATAAGTTTGAAATAGTTTAAGTAATGTTGGTCTTACCTCAAACCTGGCAGGTAGATTCTCTGACTTTCCAAATTTGCCCCCCACATTGATTCTCATGGCTGATTGTAATTTTTATACAGTTTTTCCTAGTAAATTATGCTCCCCTTCAACCCCCTCTTCAACGCAGAGGTAGGAAAAGGAGTTCTGTTGTGTATGACAGAAAGACCTAAGAAAGTTGGATAAGAAGCAAATAAATGCAAAAAAAAGGATCAGGAGGAACAAAAGAGCATGGGGAAAAGTGATAAATGTTTATCCTAGAACTTCTCTTTATCCTAACCTCTTAACTAAATAATTATAATTTTTCTAAATTTGTATGAGAAGGAAAATAGGATAAAGGAAAGATAAGCAAATGCAGTTCCTGTATTTAACACTAGACTTTTACTTGCTAGAAAGGGCAACTAGTTGCTAAATCATTATCCTTTGACCCTGTGAATGTATTCATAAACAGCTTAAACATTTCTTTAAAATAAAGTACTTTGGAAGGTGATGGACACAGATGAATTATTTTTTTTCCCCAGCTTCTATGTAATTCAGTAGGAGGAGTCTGGAAGGCTTTAGCAAAAGTATGAGCAGACAGTCAGTGACTAAATTTTCTGATGCCAAAATGTATTTCATATTGCTGTTGAAGGGAAAAGATTATCACACTTCAAATATTCAAAAAATGTTGGATGGAGCACATGTTTTAGCTAACTATTTTTGCTGAGTTTTTTTTAAGATATGTTGGAGTAAAGCAAAAAAGGGTTCCTTTTACACTGTATGCCTTCAAGCACTTGAATTTAACATATTGTGTAGTTTAGACTGATGTGCTCACTTGCAAAGTAAATATGCATGTAATACTTTTAATATGAAAAGATATAAATCTTTACACGTTCTGTATTGACTGAACTGTTGCATGTATTAATGGCATGTGCATCCGAGCATAAGCCAAGCCTTCTTATTTGCCCTTATGAATGGTTTTCTCCTTTCCAGTGCAAATTATCCTTGGTGGTTTGACCTGCTCAGAATTTGGAGGAAAAATGCATTTAAAAACAAGAAAATGCAGTTGGGGAAATATTAGCTAACATCTGCTGATATTCTAGGCTTTTGGTGGATTTGTATTTCAGTTGATATTGCAGGGTAACAACAGTAAGTGATAGTCTTTCTCAACCTTTGGTTTAGTATGTCCCTTACCTCACCACAGTTGCTTGTCTCACTGTATTTCAGAAGGTCTGGGGGTTGGAGTGAAGAGGAGAAGGCCACGAGCTATTAATTCAGAGTAACCTGTTGCTCTGTGCTGTAAAGTTCCCTATCAACCATGGAACACTGGGCAGTATTTTTTAACTCTGTTTCGTCAGCTGTGTTAGGGGAATGATGGTAGTGTTTTCCTGTCACAGTATGGAGCAGCTCATTATTGAGGAAAGATTCAGGACACTAGACCTGCTTTGAAGTGCTTAAATACCTAGTTAAGTAACCTTTTAGTTTGATTTGTACTGTGCAAGATGGCAAGGGAGTGAGGAGAAGAGAGCTCAATTTCTAGACCTGTTTCATTGAAAACCTGATAGTGATTTGTTTTCCCTCTGTTTTACTTCAGTACATGCTGATGTTGGTGAATATATGTTTTTGCTTAAGCTAGTTTGATTCATCAGCTCTCCATTAGGATAGGGATGGGATTAACCTTTAGATGGGATTAACCTTTTAATGGTATTGTTTGTATTTCTGAGCATTGTTAGTTGAAAAAGAAAACAATGCAAAAAGGACAACCTATGAATTATGTGAGTCGTAGACCTATCGTACCTCTGGTCTACAAGGCTTCTACAGTTTCTGTGGTTTCTTGGCTTACACTGTGGAAATGGTATAAGGGAGCATGTATAATAAAAAAATCTTCATCTTTAAAAGCAGTTTTCAAGATCTTGAGAAACTTTCAGAAACATTCACCCTGTCAGAAAGTCAGATCTTTTGTGCATTTGAAAATAAGTCTAAATGACTCTCAGAAATCATCCCTTGTGCTTTACAGTTTAGTTCAGCATCTACACTGTAAGCTGCAGAATTATGCTCTTGCATATCTTGGATGCAAATACCAACTGTCAAGAGTCCTGGAGCAACAAAAGCGAGTTGCTCTTCAGGAAGGCAAGTCAGGGGTGGATGACAGGCAAAGCAGGTGGGGAGCTCATCTCACTGACAAGGCACAGTCTCATGGTACCCAGGCCAAGAGAAGAGAGCAGTTCCCATGATGGTAGACAGGGTCAGACATGGCCCAGGGGTGGCCAGACAAGTCTGCACTGATGACTTAAATTCAAGGGGAAGTCATGGCCAAGAACTGCCAGGTATCTGGCTGGGCACAGGCATCCCTGAAACTTAGCTCAGGCAAGGAACAAAAGTGAGGGCCTGAACTTAACTGCAGCTCCTGAATGACAGAGGCCAGGCCCACACTTCTCACCACATGCCAACATGCCAGATGTATTAAGTATTGCATTTGTTTTACTTACATACAGTGAAGATGGTGATTACAGCCATGGCTTTCTTTTAAGGCAATGTTAATGTTTTACTTGAAGATCAAGCATGCCTAGTGAAAATATCTTCCTTTTTTTTTTATATATTAAACTGTATAATTGGAAAGAGGAGTGAAAGGATAATGGTAACTATAGTCAGTACAAACCAAGACATCACCTTCTTAGAAATCGCAAGCTTGGGACCTACTTTTAAAGCTGTGTTGTTTTATGGAGCGCTACAGTTATGAAGATTAACATAGTTTTAATTTATATTTGTACCATAGGAAATATAGTTCATATTAAATTACTGAATAATACAGAATTTTCCTTGTGTGATTGTTACAGTTTTCCATTTTATTGTGAGTTTATTACAAATATAATACATTAGTTAAATAATATAATGTACCTGAAAGCTTTGAAAAGTTAATTTAATTTGCACTTTTTTTTTCTTTAAACAGATGTTCCGAAATGCATTGGTGAAAATGTTTGAAGCTAAAGACTTGGACTGTGTGTTCCTAGAAACAAACATGAGTATGAAGAAACGGTATCATATGGTATATGAATGTATTCCTCTTCCAAAAGAAGTAGGAGATATGGCTCCAATCTACTTTAAGGTACACAAAAATGTTTTTTTCTTAAGTCATTTGAATGTATGTATCATAAGTCACCTATTTCTGGAAAACATTTTTATATTCCAGTGCTATTTTTGAAAAGATGTGTTCTTTGATCCTACTTCTTGATCCATTCTTTGATCATGTTCCTTGATCTTAAAACAAACCCTGTGAGGTAATTCAGTTTTTCAAGTAGTCAGTGGAAGATTATGTGACTGAGCACTTGTCACAAGTCTGACTGCACTGACAAATACTGGAAGAAGGTGAGAGAATTGTAGTCTCTTGAATTGCTTTAAGGATTGCAATACTTCTCACTTAAGTCCTGTGGTATAAACTTAAAACACCATTTATGTGCCTTGGCAAGCATAAAATGGGAAAATAACGTCAACTGTTTTAAGAAATACCAATATATATATTGTTTCATCCCCATTTTATTTCAGTAAGTCCAAATTTTACGCATGTCTTAGGTCTCTGATGAATGTTAAGACAGCATGATAGATACTTCTATCACCAGCTTTTCTGGTTTCTTTCCCCTGACCCTGTAAGAAAAGGTACATTGAAGCTTTTGTCTGGAATTGAGGCCTTTCTGGATCATGATTCACCCTTTATCAGTAATTTTTGTATTTGTTCTTTGAAATATTAGTTTTGCTTTCTGGAAATAATGTGATTGGTTTTTGATAAAGTGGAGCAGCAGTATGATGAACAAAGTGCAGTAACTTTTACCACATTTGAAACTTTCCACCTGTTAGATATGACTACTATGCTTCAGGTTTATGTAAAACTTGTGTTTTGTCTGAATACTCAAGGAAGGAGGGAGAACAAGATTTAATGCAATGTTGTTTGCCTAAAACTTGTCTTTCAGATGTTTGTACCATGAAAATACACAGCAAATGAAATTGAAAAGACACCTACACTACACAATACCCAGTTCTATGCTATGGAGAATACAGAGTCAGCTTTGAAGGTTTTTAAGGGCAGTCAGCCTTCTAAACTGGATTCTCCTCTTACTGTTTAAAAAAACCCAAACAGGTTAATATAGTGTAATGAATTCATAAGAGGGTTTGTATGGGATGAGTAAAAAGAGAATGTGACTTCATAGTTGAAACTTGTTAGAGATTATTTGTGTAAAGCAAAAGTTAAATCTCAAAAAAAAAAAGGAATAGAGGAAGTGAATAGAGTGAGTCTGAAGATACATGATGCCTTTGTAAAGTAAGTAAGTTGTGGAAATCAGAAAAGTTACCAAAAATAAAGTTACTTTTTTAAGAAGTAATTGTTACTTGCTATACAATGTACTTCACTACAGTTAGTTCTTTGCTTGCTGCATGTAGGACTATTTTCACATTTAGATAAAATGATTTTACAGAAAGCTATAATGGAGTCTGATGAAGAGTGGTCTATGAACAAGAAGTTAATTGATCTTTCTTCAAAAGACATTCGGAAATCTGTAAGTAATGAAATGTATTAAACACTGAATTTCTCAGCAAATTCTTCTCATTTTTTTTCATTACTAACTGTTTCAAAGAGAGAAGAAAGGGAACACAATTGGATTAGTGCATGAGAAGATGGCGTAGGTATGGTGAGAATTAACAGTCTGACTGAACTCCTAACTGACATTAGGGAAAAGATTCTCATTTATTTCAACAGTTGGTGGACTGAGCTGCAAGCATTTGTTGAGAACAAAGCTGACACTTTGAGGACATGTACCGGCACATTTCTAGATTAACTTTAAGAATTAAGGTAGATCAAAGATTTGCAAATTACTTTCCTGGAGAAATTATGATATTTCTTTTTCATTGACCTACAACAGCCATTTGCGTTGCTAAGTTTGTGAAGTGAAAATATAAATAGCATTATGTTTCTTTCTTTCTAAAACAAGGGAACAGTGCTCTTTCTGTCTCCTGGATACTGAGCTGAAACCTCTTTGTATAAACAAATCTTAAAGGAGCAATGCTGGATCTGTTAGGTTCAAAGATTGTTCCATCTTTTTAATATTGAAGTGGAAGATGTGCATTATATAGACTTTACCACAAGTAGTTTACTACTATGTAGTAATAACACTCAATTTTTAATAGTGTCTTTTGGTAAATATAGCACCTTTTCACTAAAAGAAGATCATAGTTTAGGAGAAAGAGGAGATGAGTTTTAACAAGACATGAAGCCACATACTACAAAAAGGGAGATGGAGTGCAGAAGAGCAAGGGATGCAATTAATTTGCAGCAAGGGTTTAGGAAAGACTATAAACTTAAGGTGGATGTAAACAGAAGACAAAATAAGTGTGTTTGGGATATCTTCTGCTCATTGTTGTTTCAGAATAGGAAAAACCAACATCTATCACCAAAAGTGAAGTATAATTTTCTTGACACATTGTGAGGCATTAGGACACCAGAGTTCTTGAAGAATCTTCCTAGCCATACATTTTTGTGACTATTATATGCTCATTTGAAGGTAGACCAGTTTTCAGATTAAGTCAAGACAGTTCTTTAAATTAATGCAACGTGTCTGAGTGTAAATTGTTACACAGTTGTGAGATTTTAATATTATTTTAGGGTAATGGAAATTCAGAAAGATCGGAGAGTATAGCTTAGAGACAGAGCTGAGGCTTGGGAAGTTGGAGAGTCGTATTGAGAGAGGGTGGTACCTGGAAGGAGGGTCAGACACGGCTGAGACATCATCTAATGGGTGGATTGTGTGCCAAACTTGTGTCCAGAGGTAGAGCTGGAGCATCCAACCCTTGCACAGCATCTAGGCCTTCTCTGCTTCTCCTTCTGCTCCTTGCAGCAAGGGTGCTGGAGGTAGCAGTGGGCTGGGAGGGTACACAACCAGGAGAGTTGACCCAGCAGTCAGCACTGTTCAGCAATAGCCAAAACATTGGCATGCTGTCAACACTGGTTTAGGCACCAGTCTGAAACTCAGCACTATATGGGCTGCTGTGATGCAGATTCACTCCATCCCAGTCAGACCTGATGCTTTGCTAGACACAAGTGAGATAAAGCTGACCTCTTTCTTAAGGTATCACCTGCCAACCCATTTTTCCTTATTTAATAATTTTTTTGGTCCATTTAAAATGTTTTATGTTTCTTGCTATGCTACATTGCTCCTCTGTATTAAATCTTAATTATTTTTAGAGTCAATTTTTAAGCAATATATGGAACCTGCCTCATAAAAATTGTGTAGCTATTTGGATTGTAGCAGAGAAAATGCTTATGAATTGGAGGCTTTGTAAATCTTATCAGTACAGGAACATCCTCAACAATTAAAAGAGTGGAAAATAAGTTATTGCAGTGAAACAGCAAAAATTACTTGCAATACCGTAGCAATAAATGGATCCACTTCTCTCTGTCAGGCTGAAAGGTCTATGTTGTGGCAGGATATCCAGCTTCTTCTCTGTAGTCTGACTGAATTACTAACTTACCTGATTTGGCAAGTTATTGATAACTTCCAGTCATGTAGAGGGGGTTTCTCGTAATGTATTTTCCATAAAGGTGTTTCCCCTTCTCCCTGAGTGTCAGTGTTTTCACTGGGTAAATATTTGCTGTTACCACTCAACACCTTACCTTTGATAAATGCAACTTGCTAGTGGTTGTCTTAAAGTTTCTACTAAACCCATGTAGTTCAGAGATGTGGAGTCAGGAAGGCATTTGCTCAGTGTGCCCACTGCTGCCTGGTCCATCCCCAGTGTCTTACCTGGTGCAGCACAGTGGCCTCTGGAGGTTCTGCCACCCAGTAGTCATCTCTTCTGTGTCTTTTTATCTAGTTGCTGTGTGTTCTTCTTTCCCCTTACCTGTTTGCTTTACTGTTTCTCTCTTGCATTTTTATGCTGCATGTAGATGGTTTAGAGGTGGTTTAAAATAAAATGTTATAATATCAACTGCAAAACCGTGTTGAAATTCATTCAGTTGTGGGGAGGTTGACTAAATGCCAACACTTTGTTAAACATCTGAAAATGTGGTTTTGCACATACAGGTTCCTAAAGGATTTCCATACTTTTCTGTGGACTTTGGCCTTCAAGGAGGATTTGCTCATGTGATTGAAGATCAACACAATTTCCCTCATTACTTTGGAAAGGTATTGTTACGTAAAAGATTAATTTACCAATTATACTTTGTTTTGGAAAATTTAACTAATTAAGACCAACGCTGTCAGAACAGTTACTTTGATATACCCTATTGTCTATCTTTTCTTGATGAGTCATTGTAACTTGGCTTGTTGAATAAAGGATCAGTTGATTTTTCCATTAGCTGATACACAGATTGTGGTTCTAGATTTGTGTTTCTTTTGAATTAGTAGGAAGTGTTGATATTTGGCATTTTAGATATTTAATCTTACAGGTGGAAAATACTTGCATCTATTTAAGAGTTTTCATGGCTATAGTATTGACATATAGGTGCACTGATTCCTGCTTGTATAAATTAGGGTGCATACACATACAGACTCACAGACAACTCCCATGAAAATCCTCATGTAGTTAGATTACTCCCCATGGTATATAGTGTACTGTTTATACAGGAAGAGCTGTACTGTGGGAAGAGTCAGTGTGACAAAAACACTAAGAGTGACTGGGGAGAAATATAACACCGGAAACAGCAAAGTGGGCAACTTTCTTTTTCTGAACTTACCTTAGTCACAAAGGTACTGATACATTAACAATCTTGCAATGTTAGGATGTTTAAGCAGTACATTGGTATGCTGTGCTTAAAAGAATTTTGCTGAGGCAACCATCTAACAGCTGCAGTTCTGTTTTTTAAATTGTCTTATTTTTTAAATTGGTATATTTTTCAGAATTTCAAGTTTTAATTAACACTTTATGAAAACTGACAATCTCGTAATTTGAAAATACATATTTCTTTATTTTATTGTAAAATAGCGTTAATTAATATGGTAATTTTGCATTTACCATTATCTGTCTGTCTTCTACTCACAAAGGAAATTATTGGTGGCATGCTGGACTTGGAACCGCGGCTCTGGAGAAAAGGAATCAGACAGAACTTTGAAGAACAGAGGAAGAAGGTGTTGCAGTTCGCACAGTGGTGGAAACCATATGACTTTACCAAAAAGAAAGAATGAGAACAACCCTGCAGTCAAGAACTATATAAGCCATAAATTACCTTAATGGATACTTCATATGTTAAGAATAACACCAATGTGTTATGTGTTGCTAATATATTTTAAAACATAGGACAATGTTTGATTGCTGATTATCTGTTTCTGGTTTGGACACTGTGGATCACATGAACCTGCAAGCCTGACAAACCAGAATTGTACAGTGGGTTTAGTTTTTCCTTTTTCAGCTGAGACAAAAGAATAATATCCATGTGGCCATTGGAGTTCTTAAAAATGTAACTTTTACTTTTGGAGTTTTTACAATCTTTGAGACAACTGATATTTTTTTATATTGTATTTAGCCAGTGCTGAATTATCATGGTGACCTTCTGTAGAAAATGGTGTACATTTTAAGAACATTTTGATTAAAATAAATACATTGTTGTGGAAGAAAACTGTACAGAAAATGATTTTCTGATTCTGAGTCCTTATGGTCTTTAAATTGCAGTCATTGCAGTAACATAAACATTCACAAAGGATGTGATTGATAAACTTGCTGCTGCCTCCCTGCACAAGAATTATGGCAATTTTTTTTATGTTCTTTCAAGCACAAAGGATGATGAGATAGTCCATAGCTGGTGACAAATGACAACTTTAATGGTAACAGTTACTTTTGATAACAATTAAAAAAACCAAAAAACAAATGAGAAGGGTGGAAGACTCTTAAGGGAAAACACTCTGCACTGACCAGCAAAGAAAACCATCGTAGGGATCGTCCCAGGTGACTCTTCTCTCCCTAGGCATCCCATCTAGTGCTACAGATGGTTTGCAATAGTAGTTTGCCATAGTATTTTTCATCAGGACCTGCTTAAACTCCCTGCTGGTTTTCCTGCTTGTGATGCTGTTAGTGCTGATTGGAGCACACTCTGATGAGAGGCAAGAGTTGCACTTTAATTGATTGTTAAGCATGGATGTCACTAGGAAATGCCTGTCTACTAAAGGACCACTGTCCACCGTTTTATTTGCTGGGTTTTGTTTTTTCTTTTGTGTAAACGTTATGAAATGGGGTAGGGAAGTGTGAGGGGGAAGAAGAGTGATTCTTGCATGACTGTCCACCATTTTCCATGGGAACCCTGACATAGCACGCCTGGGCTTTGCAGGTGCAGAGCTGGGAGAACAAGGAGAACAGGAGACAAGGACAGAAGGTCATGGATAGAAACATTGCCACAGCGTCCTCCCAGTGCGCCAGGGAAAGGGTGCAGACTTGTGAACAAAAGGCTGCAGTGCTATGGGGAAAGGCTTCAACCAGCAGATGGAAGGCCCTTGGCATAGGAGAGCTTAAAGCATTGTGCAAGTGTCTCAACGTGCTTCCTATTCTTTTCCTACTGAACTATTGCTCTCTACAGCTCTCTTAACTATTGTGAGATTGTGAGCTGCTCAGATTAATAAATGAATCACTAACTGTTAAAGGGTTGAATAAGTGTTCATTTCTAGTGGTCTTTTGCAGCTTTCCTGAAGAGCTTGTACTTGCCCTGTTCCCTCACCTGCCACCGCATTTTGGCAAGTAAGTCTGGTAGAGATAGAAATCTGCTGTGTTGTGAATTATTTTCTGGAGGATCTTTGTAAATTGGTGTCAACTGTAAGAAAAATAACTTAAAAATAAGCTTTCATGATAATTTTAGTGATTTAATGTTTATTTATATTGTGTCCACCAGGAACCCATGGACAAAAGGGACAGTTCTAACTGTTCTCCAGTAAGCTTTGATCTTCCTTAGGCTACTGGGGAGATTGCATAGTAAATAGGATGTGAAATAGCAGCTGCTGGTAGTTGCTTAGAATGTGATAATGCTGAACCAGTCTTTGGTTGTGTAAAGCATGACTAAAACTAGTTTTCTCTGAAAGTGTATATTGCCTTCAGTCTCATCTGCCCCCCAGGAGCATAGCTGGAAAAAGCAGAGGTGACTGTTTTTAAGGCCACAAAAAAGTCTTTATCCAATGCTGTGCTGGAAATGCAATTTTTCTAACTGATATTACTTCTCTGAGAATTCGTGTTCCTCAAGGGAAGCACTGTGTTTCACAAAGGGTATCTGACTTGTATGTAGGAAAGTCCTCTGACTCATAGTCTGTGCATATTATTCTGGTTTCAGCAAAACTATGGGTTTTCTTTGGACAGAAAGGACTCTGAAATATGGAATAAGGGTAACTCAAGCTAGTGATATGGGAAAATGTTTTTTACCCTATTAGAAGTTTTCAGAATGAGAGAATGTGCTTACCACATACGCTGAGAATAGTATCTTCTTGTAATTGGTCACAGGCCAGACATGCATATTTTTAGGGTAAGCTGTTCTTCTTCATAATTATCTCTAAATATTCATGAGGCCATGACAGTCAACACAGCTTGTTAGGGCATTTGTGGAAGGCCTGGTATGCTTAGACTTCAGTCCTTACTCTTATAAATATTAAAATATTTTAAATAAATCTCCTTCATCCAGAAGAACACCCACTACCTAAATTCTTTGGCACTAAGAGGTGGAAAATGTAAATTCAGGTGTCTTCAGGGAGAACAGGGATTGGAAGCTGGATTTCTTACATTCTTGTAAACATGCATCCATGTACTCTTCTGTGTAATCAGGGAGGAAAAGGATCTTCTCCCTTCAAGCAAATCTGTGTGTGTGATTTAACAGGTGTTAGAACATATCCGTGTCCTGCCCTGTCTTACAGGGAGATCATGTAATATGTGCTGCTACTCTTCTGCATAGTGCCTGGCATAAAATGCAATGTTTCCCTGGTATCAAGTCAGCTTTTTCCAACTCTAAGGACTCCCCTCCTTTGCATTGCCTGGCTATTCTGAAGGAATTGTGTCCTCTCACTTTCATTCCAGGTCTTTCAACAGTTTCAGGGAAGGGTGCTGCACCAGCACAGTGCTATTACTGCTGTTTGGTCAAGCACTGGTTGAGGTCTGAGCAGGAACTCACACTCCAGAGTCTTTATTCAATTATGTTTGCCACAAAATTCTCTAAGAGAGAACTAGAATGGATGCTGTAATTAGGCAGATCTCCCTCAAGCCTTGATACCCTGAGGATTTGCTGCCTAGTCTGTCTTGGGGTAAAAGAGCTAAACAGGCTCCACTGAGATGTTCACTTTCTTTGCTTTTTCTCAGGCTGTTCTTTTCAACCTGGGTACTCCCCAGGCCCATGTAGTTGTAGAAATGTTGCCTGAAGCACGTGTCTTCTTGTTCAGGAGCCATATTTGGACGTTATTATTTTTACTCAAATTGAAAGAAGGCACTGTGAATTTGTACCGCACCATTAGCTACAAAATGAAGTGCAAAAACTGCCATGGTGTCATTATTCTTATCCATAGCCAATGTTGCTTGATGTCAGGGTGATTGCCTGAAGTCATCTGTGGATGTAAACTGAAGTTATGAAAAATGAGATTGTTGTAAGCTGGGTGAACTCAGTGGAGCTAAAGTGGAAAGCAAAACCTTCTGCTGATTATTAGTGTTTTTCCAAGTAGGTAGTTATCATTTAAGCCCATATTCCACTTGCTTTTCACTTCTCCTTATGTGTTTCCTTTCGGAGTAAGGCTGTGAGATGCTGTGTTTAGTGCAGTTTTAGTGTAACAGTGGTGGATTGTTGCTTTGTACGTGTTAAAAGACCTGGAAGAGAACAACGTGGATTTTTGTTGCTTTGGTAGAAAAACAATATAGCGACATTCAATCTTAGGTCTGTTTGGGCTGATTTTTTTTTCGTTTCAGTTGGTTCATGAACCCAAAGAGTGGGTTATTCTCAGAGTCATAATCAAATGTGAGTTAGTGAGATCTTACATACTGAATTCAACTAACTTGTTTTAAATTTCATAGGAGTTCTGAATGGAAAACAACATGTTAAAATTAATAGTAACTCTCATGGCAGAAGTTCACCAATCTCTTGAAATCTATGAAAGAAGAAAAATTTTGATGAGTCCCTTGAGAATTCTGTCTTTGGTTGAAATTTCTTCAGCATTTCCTGTTTTCTGCATTTGTCTTTTTATCATTCCAGCATGTTTTCTCTTCCTAATCCCAACTGGACTGTGGATGAAAATTCATACAGGGGCTGCTATACTCTTACTTAAAGTGTAGCTGTTTTTGAAACAAGATCCTTAATATCCTATGTAAAAGTGCCAGTTTCAGTTCTCACAAATCAAGACAAGCTAATCCAATAAGAAGAAACAGACATTAGAAATCCAGTCTTGCAAACATTATAATTCTCATGTGCACATTGATGTATCTGTGTGGTAATGTTACTTTTCTAGATGTTGCGCTTGTTTATATTGTTAAAAGTGAGAAGGGAAGATAACATACTTCAAGGAAGTCATGCTGCTACACCCTTTACAGGGAAGTTGGTGTAAATTTTACCCCCCTAGTTAAGAACCACTGGAAGTTAGTTCTAAAGGAATATTTAAGATATTCTTGGGATCTGGATTTCGAAACTAATAATAGAATCCCAGGATTGTCCCAGGGAAATCTTTGGCAAAGAGTTATCTGTCATTGTTAAAGTTGATGCATTTGACATGCTATCCTGCTTGGTGATTAATCTTGCACAACTGCCCTGCTATCTCTGTTTATTCTGAGACTTATAAAAATCTGTGAAGTACTAGAACTATATTTTAAAAGGAATGCATAATTGCAGGACATCTTTACCTACATGCATCTTTACCTACATGCATCTTTACCATCCCTGGTGTTTTGGCTCCTATGTATGACCTAAGCACTATACACAGAGAGCCCAGAGGCACATCATGCAACACAAAACGAGTGTGTTGGTTACATTAGAGAAAGCAGAGTCTGAGCTCGTGATGTGTGAGTGGTTGTAAAAAGTTCATTTCTCAATGCCCAAGCTTCATATGCCCTTGTACTTGTGGTCTGAGGACAACTGGCAGTCTGAAATGGCTCTGATGAGCCTGCTTTAAGTTCTATATTAGAACTGAAAATGCATCAATTCATTATTTTTAAATGTCTAGCTTCTGTAAAGCGAGTACTCTAGAGCATACATGCAGTAAAACCAATTTTAGCAAAAACCCGCAAGCATAATTAACCTTTTAGAATAAAGTTGAAGGCATTCTTCATGGACCGCTGTCTTTGAGGGTAATATTTTTATTATTCTTTGTTTTGTGATTTCTGGCCATTGATGCACAATTCTTGGTCACCCTCCAGCCTGGAATGAGAGACAGGTACAGTTTGGTTTTGAGATCAGGCAAGATGACTTTTCAAAGTCTCTCCCAGCTTTTTCTGCTGTGATTTTAAGATCTTATTTAATTCTGATATTTTATGTGAAAATGTCTTGGACCAGCAATTGTAAGACAAGATATGAGCAGCTAACAACTGGTAAGTATTTAATGGGGCAAAAATACATAGTACACTGTACAGCTTCCCCATCACTGTACAGCTTCCCCATCACTGTTGTCACAGGTTTGCAGGGCTTCAATTGCCAGCAGATCTCTAATGTCTCTCTCCAGGTTTGTGTTGTATAGTTGTTGGAAAGCATTTCAGTTCTTCCAGCTCTTCCAGTGTTCTGCCTTTTAGTGCAGAACAACTCTGTTTGACCACAGTTCAATAGGTCTGAGAACTTGCCTGCAAGGTCGAAGACAATGACTAACAGTCCTAGTGGCTTTATGGATGATGGCATATCCAACTGGGACTGAGTATGTAGGCTTTTAGTTTAGAGTTAATGTGGGCAACTGGAATCAGAAATGGTGACCTTATACTCTTTCTGTCAGTTTCTCTTCTTTCCTGGCTGCTCTTGCAGGACTTAGATCTGCAAAATTAAGCAGCAGTGCTGTATTGTGGCAACTAGAAACTGTGCACATCCTGCAGTATTTGTGTTCACTGTCTAAACTGTTTCCCTGCTATCACTTTTATTATTGCTGATGGACTTGCTTCAACTTCTGATCCTGTTATTCTTGAGGTGGATGTGGGTGCTGTGAGCATCTCAAGTAGCAAATGCAATAGGAAGGGTCGCTTTAGTAGAATCAGAAACTAATATCATCTGGAAAAGGTGAGATGGAAATGAACTCCAGAATTATACTCTGGCTTTCCATGGGGGAAAAATGGGCTGAAAATCAGATATTGCTGTGATACTATTCCTATTCAGGTTGTCTGCCTGACTGTGCCCCCTCCCAACCTTTTGCACATTTTCAGCAAAAGGAGAAACAGGGAACTGCTCAGCAAAGTCTGAAACCTACGTGTTCTATCAGCATTGTTTTGGTCACAGATCTAAATCACAGAACCTTACAAGCTTTGCCCTTTGCTATTGGCAGATAGCAAGAGGGCTGCCACCCAGCAGGAATTTTGAGTGACTTAGTTGAAATTATGTGCCATGAGTTCATTTATAGACAGTTTGGTTGAACTTAAAAGTATATACTACTGGCCATTACTGGAAACTCTGAGGAAAATGTTGTCTATAATTAAAACATAGATTCAGGATTTTAAAAGCCTTAAACAACTTACTATGCTTTAGAAGGTAAACAGAGAATTTGGCTATTATCTCTTTTTACAAACAGCACATGAGATCATCATCAACATCAAGAGATTTCTGTCCACCAGCTCCCCACTTTTACTGAAGTGTAGTCTTCTGTGGGAAGCTTTTAGGTTATTTTCTCTTTAAAGCAAAAATATTTTGGCCAGTATTAGAACAGAAACAGATGATAGGGAATTCATATCACATCTGTGTGAGTAGTTCTTGACTCTCTGTATAGCTTTCTGGAAAACTGTGGATAAATAGCATTTTATATTTTCTACCAAATACGAAACCTTTTAAAAACTTTGTTATAACTGAAAGCAAAAAAGCTTTCTCCAAGGAAATCTTAATCCTCAGGACTTTGATCTTCACAGCTCTTTGCAAACATTAACTTTCTATGTCTGAAAGCTTTGACAAACACAGCTTCCTCTGCCAGCTGCGAATCTGCTGTCCCTTTGGATCAAGTGAATTTGCCCCCATGCCTCTGCACATGCCCTGCCCCAACCCAGCACTTGGGATTTGGGTTGCTTAGAGCGCCTAGAAAGTCCTCTTAGATCCCAGCTCCTTGTGCACTCCTGAGATCCCATTCACTTCAGTTGAACACATCATCCCTGAGTGTTTCTTGTCTATGAACGCTGTTTTAAATGATTTATGACTGCACAGTCTTGTATTTTTAGCTTCTGTGCAAAGCTTCCAAATCAAATCTTGATGGGAACTGCTGTCTGAGATAATTTTGTTGTCTTCCTCTCCACTAATGAAAAACAAGTAGTGTCTTGCAGTTAAACAGTATGATTGTCTTCCTTAGTATATTTTTTATACAAAAGAAACAGGAATACAGGTAGATGAGAACCGTAATATGATTCTAGTGTATTAAATAATTAAAAAAGATCAGTGAGTCCCTGTCTGACAAAACAGCAGTGCTAGAAAGCTTGGATTGTTTTTAAATGATGGGAAGTGAAGACATGCAAGAGGGTTGTGAACTAGGTGATGCAGCTGACACAACAGAAGGACAGAATGCCACCCAGAGGGGCTGGACAAACTTGAGAAGTGGACTCATGAGAAGCTCATGAAGTTCAAGAAGTCCAAGTGCAAGGTGCTGCACCTGGGTTAGGGCAATCCCAGACATGAACATAAACTGGGGGAATAAGTCACTGAGAACAACCCTTTGGAGAAGGACTCAGAGTGCTGGTGGATGAGAGACTGGACATGACCCAGCAATGTGCACTTGCAGCCCAGAAAGCCAATCACATCCTAGGCTGCATCAAAACCATGTGCCCAGCAGGTCAAGGAAGGGGATTCTGCCCCTATACTGCACTCTTGTGAGACCCCACCTGGAGTGCTGTGTCCAGATCTGGGGTCCTCAGCACAGGAAGGACATGGACCTGTTAAGGTGGCTCCAGAGGAGGCCATGAAGATGATCAGAGGGCTGGAGCACCTCTCTTATGAAGACAGGCTGAGAGAGCTGTTGTTCAGCCTGTAGAAGGCTTCAGGGAGATGTTATAGCATATTCCAGTACCTAAAGGGAGCCTATGAGAGAGCTGAAGAGGGATTTTATACAAGGGCATGTAGTGACAGGACAAGGAGGGATGGCTTCAAACTGAAAGAGAGTTCAGATTATTAGGACAAAATTCTTTACTGTAAGGGTGGTGAGGCACTGGTACAGGTTTCCCAGGGAAGTTGTGAATGCCCCATCCATGGAAGTTTTCAAAGCCAGGTTTGATGGGGCCTCGAGCAATATGGTCTAGTGGGTGGTATCCCTGCTCATGGTAAAGGGGTTGGAACTAGATGATCTTTAAGGTTGCTTCCAACCCAAACCATTCTGTGATTCCAATTCACCATTTTCTTGCTCTGGGTTCAAAGAAGAATTGCACAGTATGCAAATGTACTGTGCCATGAGGATGCTCACTTTTTCCATCCATCTTCAAACCTTTTATCACACTTCGTTTCTGTGAATTGCTGTGATTTAAACATTAATATTTCTTTTTAAGGTATCATAGATGTCAAAACATAGGATAGTGATAAGGATTTCATCTAAACTAAAAGGAAGGGGCTAATCTGCAAGGTATTTGGCCATCTGGTGGCAGAACTGGGCTTTATTTACGCTGGAGGCCGGATATCAGTGGCAACATTGCCTTCCCACCTTCATCTGCAATGGCTCTGCAGGGAAAAGCACAAAAGGCAGAAACAGAATGAAATTATCAGGAGTCACATTTGCATCCAAGGAGATTCAAGGCTCTGAAAAAACCAATTTTTTCTTTGGAAAAAAAATTGGAAGGTCTGGAATCAAGATGCTGAAGGATGAGCAAAGTTGCAAATACATGGCCTGTTACAACCCACATAGGTAGCAATAACAATAGTTGCAGCATCCTTCATTTTTTTAGTGAATGTTATACCAGCATATCTGAATGTCTGTGACATCTTCTCCAGCCAGTTATGGAGTGTCTGAGGTGCAGTAGCATACCTTGCTCTGGGCTCCACAGCTCTGGGATCCAGAGCTTCAGAGAACTGGCTGAAGAGCATTTTTGGGGAATTGCACAGGTGGGGTGATTCTGTTTTGGAGCAATGGAGTGCACTAAGTCACCCTCAGAGTCCCTCATTGACCTGTGTTTTCTAGGAAATTTGCACACCTCTTTGCTTGACAGTTCAGTTATTTTGTCACAGGAGTGTAGGATTAGGAAAGAGATATTTTTGTCACCAATTCCAGGGGACCAATCTGCCAGTATTGGTCTTGACTGTACATATTACAAACCAATTACACAGCAAGTCTAAACAAAAAGTGATTTGCAGAGATTCAGAAAAACTATAAACAATTACAATTTTACAGGAAAAAAAGCAAGAGAAAATAAAAATGGCTTTTGTTTTTGTTTCAGAATGGATGCTGCTTGGGAATGGAGCATGAGTCATGATACAAAGAGGCAAGAAGTCAGGCAACTGCTAGCAATGAATGTGGGTGAAAAAAAGTGTCTGCACAGGTTTCCAGTGTCACTTACAAATGCAGAATATCCTATCTTTCTATAACTTTGTTCTGGTGTTTCACAGGAAAGTAAAGAATCCAGGAATCAGTTTCACACAAAAGGAGACCAAATTCAGTGTGATTGCTTTGGAAAAAAAATTGTCAGCAATGTAAAACATCCAGAAATTAATTTCTTCTAACTGGAAAATTCTACCTTAAAGTCTCCTGCACAAAGGACAGTGCTATTAACAAGTATTTTGCTAATAACAATACAACTCCTCCTAATAAATGCTTTTGTTAAAAGAAATTTTTGTTTCTCTGCTGCTTATATAATTTCCTTTGCTTTTATCATCAGGTGATTCCTCAGTTCTGATGCTCCCAGTCCTGTGGTGTTTCAGACATGTGGCTGCATTATTCAGGGCAATAAAATTGTGATGTTTTATTTCCTTAAATTAGCCTATACACTACATTACTTGGGTTACTCATCTTTGTGCAACTTCTGGTTGATGTGTTTTAGACAATTTCTGGCTATGTAGGTTTCATTGCATGTCTTTGTTGTTGGTTTTCTTATTTTCCCCTGTAACATGTTGCCTGCAGTGTGTCTGCAAATATGAGGGTACCAAGAAGAATGCCTCTCCTGTGTGGTGTCATGCTTAGCTTCTCTCTTAGGTAGACTGGCACTGCCTGATCCTGGGCATTTATCAGAGACCTGTACTGTTCCCTTTCCTAAAAGATGGGGTCTTGGGGACAGGGTCTGTTTATTAGAGATGGGGTTATTGATTGTCTCCTTCTTCTGAAGAGAGACCATTGTGCAAGATGACAGATCTTGGGGAATAATCTAAAAACTATCACTCACCTTCTCAGGGAGCATGTTTCACATCTGGATCAGCTTATTAAGGACATTTACTAATGAAACCCCAGTATGGTGACACAGCAGCCAATTATTTTTTGCACTGGGTTCTCACCTGTTTAATGACTGACAGCAGGACCTTTTAAAACTGCAGGCCTGACAACTTTGTGTTAAATCTGTTATTTCAGTTTAGTCTTTAACAGCATGTCTAAACCCCAACCTGAATCCCCAAATATAATCACATTACAGACCAATTATTCTCCTTGCTGAGTCACTTTGTCAGTTTGACAGCATGCCTAGCAGAAAATTTCAATTCCTTTCAATTCTTTGATTAAAGAAATGAATTAATTCAGAGTTTTATTTTGTCTGGAGATGTGAAAGTCTGACTTTCCACTGATTCATAGTCACCATTTCAAGCTGGAGAGTTCTCTTTTGTGGTAAACATAGTGAGCAGTCACAATGCTGGGCAAAATACTTCTTATTGCCATGCTGGGGCACAGATCTCTGGTCTCCCTATATTTGAAGGCCAACTCCCAGCTTATTGCTTGCATTGGCCAGAGGTTAGACTGTATTTCACTCTAGCAACCATGAATGGCCAATGCCACAAGTAGTCATGAAGAG
Organism: Manacus vitellinus; assembly: GCF_001715985.3. NCBI lineage: Eukaryota > Metazoa > Chordata > Aves > Passeriformes > Pipridae > Manacus > Manacus vitellinus. The sequence continues at coordinate 11,887,566 of NW_021940208.1, read as the reverse complement.
GGAGTTGATCCTTGTGTAGCACATCTTCCCAATGGATTATTATTTAAAACAAATATACAAAGAATACAAAGATGTGTAGACAGAGTTGAGAGCTAGGAAAGAATATTTTAGACTTGAAGTTATAAAATATTCATAGTGTTTGACCTTCTGAAGATTTGGTTGCTTAGAAAAGCTGGGTATCTGCAGCCTGCAGTGAAGACAGAACTGTTAACAAAGTAGTACTGTCATAGTCTCTGATATATTTTTCAAGTCATTATAATGGGAAAGGAACAGGATTAGCATTGGCATTTTGAAACTCTTTCTCAAATACAACAAATACATTATGATTTAGAATCTATGAATATTGCATTGTTATCAGCATGCTACAGACTGAATTGGCTGTTGTGCTGGCTCTTGCCTAGTCACATAATTAGGTGACACATGTCATAAGGAGTTAAACAAATGAACAAACAAACAAACAAACAAACAAATCAGAGGAAAGCTCATACTTTTCACTCCCATTTTGCTAATGAGGAACAACTCACAGGGAGAGTAGAGCTGAGGGGGCTTCCACTTAACACTGTGCAGTCCCTCCTGTGCAGATGTGGTCAACACAGGGAAATATGTGATGGGAGGGATGATAATCCACTCAAAATTAAGGAAAGTATAATTATTGGAGATCTATGTAAGGACATAATAGGAATGTGTAGGGATAAAATTAAAAGGGCTAAGATGTGAAGTGGGTTTAATGACTTGTAGGGTCATAAAAAGACAAGGGGAGAACCTTCTGCACCTCTGCTAATAGGAAGGCAATGAAACCATGGCATCATTGCTGAGTTAGGAAGAACATCAAATAATGGTGCCAATGAGATATGAAGTAATTTTGGCTTCTAATTTTATAAAAAAGAATGATTTTGACCAGACTCTAAACACAATTAAGTTTTCAAAGGAGAAAATTATTGTCATGAATAAGAAAAGAAGAGGTAGAACGAAATGTTCAATAACATACATGCATGTCAATCTCTGAAAAATCAGCAAGAAACTATCTGAATGCTGTAGAATATTTGTGGGAGATGTGAAAATACTATTACTGCAGGACAATAAATACTTACAGATACATTCAGATATAGTATGTATAAAATTGCCTCAATCTGTTGCCCATAATTTTGTTCCTGCTTTCAAGGACCTTTAAAAAAATAAAATAAAGCAATCAAACTTTCAAAGAGAATTCATTTTTTTTGTGTTCTCTTCATGGGAATCTTCACACTTGCTCAAAAAGATGCCTTTCTCTCTAAGCAAAGCTTGCAGTAATTCTACTTTGGGTTTTCTGTCATTATGCAGTCCAAAAAAAATTCATCTGTGAAAAAATTCTTTCAGATGTAGCTTTACTGCCAAGAAAGAGAGTATAATTTTCACTATCCTTTTGGGGATTTGCACAGCAGAAAGGTTGTTTTGAAGTGCAAAAAACCTGCTCTTTGTGCTGGGTAATTTTGCACCCTCCTGTGACCATGAGGCTCCTTTTTTAGTCCCAGATTCCCAGAAGTAGATAAAACACATTGCTGCAAGAAGCAAAATGTTCAGACTCAGAAAGCTGTCTGTGTGCTCTCTTCTTATAATCAAGTAATCCACAGCTGTTTCCAAAAGAATATATTCCAATAACTTTGCAATTTTATGAACATTTTTGTCCTTCTTTCCACTGTACTCTACCACTGCTGGGGGGAAAAAAAATCTAACCTGTGACATTTCAGTTTATGCTTAATAACTACCATAGGCAGGGAGGAGTCCTGCAGCATTTTCTTGTCACCTTTGATAAGTTTTGTAGTATCACAGAAAAATGATCCTTGGGAATTAAAATACCCAAGCTGTGGTTCTGTGTCTGCATGTCCAAACATCTCTCTTCCTTCTGTTCGGACAAGCTCTCTGAGAGGAGAAACTGCTTTGGTGCTGACACAACTTATGTATTGTTTCCAAGGCAGGCATCAGCAAGAGGCAGTGAAGTTCTGAGTACCTCAGTGGTTGCCTATGTTTGTTCCCAACTAAATCACAGAACTGCTTGATATTTTGTCCATATGTGGAAAGAAATATCTTTCAAACGTCCATCAGCATCCTCTGGAAGAGAACCTGATATGCGATTGTGGATTGTAGATGTATTTCAAGCAAGACTCCTTATATCTCTCTTGAATTCAGTTTTTACATTGACCAATTTGCCTTTCTTCCTCTGAGAAGCCATCAAAGTCAGTATTACCTGTGCTGACATGTAATCCTCAGCCTTTGATTCTTCTATAACCATCATCATTTGCTTGGAAATTAATTCTGCAGTTTCACTAAGAAATGTATCAAAAAGTGTAGGCTTTTCACTACTCAGTGGTGACATACAAGGACTAGAATATATCCCACCTTAAATTTAAGGGGGTGATTTAGCACCAGTATGGGAAAGACATCTAAACTCCTTTTACAGTCAGTATAGTGAGAGGAACTGAAAGTGATTCAGTCTACTGAGTGTGGGTGGTGGTTTTTGGATAAGTCAGTGGACTCCAAGCTATGTCCTGCCTGGCCCTCCATGGGCTGTAATGGGAACTTGGACACCTGCCTGCCTCATATGTAGACACCTGCATTGTAGAAACTTGAATCCAGGAAGGTTGGATTGTAGCCTGTATTTTTGTGCAGAAAACTATCATCATTATTTTTTACTCCTATATAGGAATTATATTCCATAGGATATAACTTTTCTACTGTGAGTCTTGCAGCAGCCATCAGAACAGTACTGAATTTTCTTGTTCTAAGATACTAGTCAAATTGTGTCTTATTAAAGGTGGGAAAGTTTCATATTTTTCACATATTGAATGTTAAATGTTTGTTAATATATTTTAATGTTCTAGTGAGGGATGGAGACTGTGGGGAGAACTGAGGGCTCCTCTTCCTGAAGCCACAGGATCTTACCAGAGGCCAGGCCCAAAAGCTGAGGGTACATTTTCACATAAACCAGTGGTTATATTTTGGAAGTCAAAGGGATTGGACAACATCTCAGAGGACTTTCAGAAGACAAACATTTTTCTAAAAGCAGACTAAAGAGAACCCAGAGATCTATGCTCTTCTATAGCGTACCTTGGAAATGGAAAAAAAAGCAAGTAAACATCTAAGGGTGATAACCTGGCTAAGAAAAAACAAAGAAGGAAGGATTTTGAAAATTCCTCAAGTTTGTTTTTTTCTTCTTGCTTTGAATGGCCTACAGAGAAAGCAATACATATGATATATGTAGAATTTTCATGATTCTGTAAGTCATGTGTGATACTTCCATAAGCAACCTATGAGGATAATGAAACCCTGAAAATGCTGGTAGATTCCACACATTTTTGGTCTCATGTGGCACTGGGATCCAGATGATCAGTATGATGCTATGAAATGTCACTCAGTTGTTAGGTTTAGGATGTATATATAATCATATATATATATATATATATATATATAATATATGATTTGTAAAGCCTTAGCACAACCCTGAAAATATGAAGAACAGCAAGGAGGTAATTTTGGTGGAACAGAAATTATTTTTAGCTTGTATTCAAATACCCAGTAAAGATGAAGGAATTCAAAAGACCATTTTCGTCAAGATGGGATGAGGCATTGTGTGTAGCAACATATGATGCTTCTGGAGTGTAGTTTTTCTACCTTTCACATAAAAACTAGATGGTAACATACCAGAGATGATAGAAAATAAAGAAGGGTGTAAATTGGACAAGAGCAGTCACATCCCTCTTCTCCTTGTTCCCCTGCCCTTGGTGAAAAGAACGTGGGAAGAGTAGCATACCTGATTTTTTCTTTTCCCCAATTAAGTAAAATTTAAACATGTCAGTTGTGTTCCACTGAGTTTCAGCTCTCATGGTTTTCTTGCACAAAGGGTGCTATGTATTCCCTAAGTCAGCAATAGCCTCTCCCTTTGACCAGTTAAGCCCCCTGTCTTTAATTCTTGCTGACTTTTATGAACCATTCTATTTAATGACTCAAGGTGGAATGTTTTTGCTTTCCCTGGTACAGGCCCCTGAACAAGTGACATCTCTTGCTTCACACCATTGTGGGTAATACAACATGACTTGACATTTTCAGTCAAGTCATCAGAAATCCCAGGGGCAGAGTAGCTCCATTCTCCATATTCATGCTGAGCACAGCCAAAAAGAGGAGTTGCTGACATGGAGTTCTGGACTCTTGTGCTGACAGTGAACCTATTATTTAAGATAGGATATGTATCTTTGGAGGATCTAATGTTCCTTGTGGCTCATATTTCTGGGTGCACTGCAAGAGTATCAGGAAATAGAAGATTTAATAAAAATAACATACAGCTGTAAAGGCCAAGATTCTGGTTATGAATTCATGACAGCTTACATTTGAAAAAAATCTCTGTTTTTCTAAACTGTTGCTCAAAGGACTGAGAAGAGCCCCTGGCTCCTGACAGAACAGCCCACAATGTGGCATCTGTCCTCCAAAATTCCCTGAACAGAAAATAGCACAGATATTTCCCTAAACTTGAGAAGATTATGTGATTGTAATATGAATCTTGACTGCTACTGCAATTGCAATTATAGCAGAAGAATCTTTCTGTATCCTTGTGTTTTGTTGTTTTGGTTTGGTTTTTGTTTTGTTTTGTTTTGGTTTTTTTTTAAATAACTTTATTCTGGTGGAATGGCTCGGGACTTTGTGAATGATATGCAGTGATGTTTCCATCTTAGATTGCTTATTCCTGATTATATTGATTTCAGACTACTAAGTCACTTTTCTATTAGCATGATGATTTTATTGTCTAATAGTTATTTCTTTTATGAAACAAAAGTGATTTTGAATAACAAAGAAAAAATACATTATTTTGTTACTACTTGAGTCTCCAAGAGGATCAGACAAGAAATGCTGTGCATATACCAAACAAGAGCAGTTTCTGTCCCAAATACATTGTAAGAGAAAGGAAAGACTATCAACTTTTTATTTAGAGATGGGAAACAGAGATACAAAAAGATACTTTTTCCTGTTATGCTACAGCTGTGGCTATGGGTACTTGTATTCAAGATGATTGTTGTGTGTTTTCAATCCTTTCAGATTTGAGCATGAGAAGTGTTGGCATGTACACAACAACTTTTAACTACCTGTAAAAAGCTTTATTCTCAGACATTATGTTCCCTTCTTTGGTGAGACAATTGGAATTTAAACCAATGCAATCCAGTTAAGACAAAAAATCTTTGGTTGCAGATAAAAGGACCTACTCAGGCACAACCTTGAAGGCACCAGCCTCAGTGTTGTAACTGATAGAGAGGAGAACATGATTATTGTAAGTGTTGTTCAATATTTGTGGGATTATGTGAACTATATTATGGGAAGTTTAGGGGAAGGGGATGGATCAAGGTAAATGGATGAGGAACAAACATGAGTCAATGAGAAGGAGGGATAGAAATGGTTCACTGTACTGAGACCTGACCCTGGCCACCATTCCTGTCCTGTTTTTGTATTAAATCCTTTCTCGAACTATTCTTTCTTTGTAGTCTTGCTATGCTGTTTGTGAGAGCTGTGAGTCCAAGTGCCAGCATCTGGAGAAGGACTGAGCAGGTCTAGCTGTCAGCAACTGCATATGAGAGACCTAAATGCCAGTAACTGGAAAAATCTAAGTGTGTGAATATTTCTGTGGTGAATTTAATCCTGTGTGCATATGCTCATATGTTTTTCAGCAAACTTTGAACTGGACTAGCTGGAGGAGTTCTGCCTCCAGCAAGACTTGAATCTGAGTTGGTGTCTGGGTAAGGGTCCTGTCTTGCATGGATGTTAAGAAAATTGAGATTGTGCTCCTATTTGAGAGGCCAGCAGGTGTGGGATGCCTGTGAGATGAGTGTGTGAGTGTGTGCATATCTTTTGCTGGTGCGCGTCAAGCTGGGTCAGCCAGTGGGTAGGAAGAGAGAGACTTAGGAAGAGGAAGAGATATGGGGTAAGGGGGCTCAGGTTTGGGCATGGATGTTGGGCATGGATGATGGGGACTCTGCTGACACCTGAGAATTTTGTGAACATGGACATGCCTGTGAACCTGGAGAGCAAAGGTATATGTGTTCTTACTACTGAGTTTCAGTCTCGACCAACTGGAGAAGAGGGATGGGACTGAGCCATCAGTGCCTGTATATGAACATTGCTGATGTTTGTGGGGATGCTGGCAAAGGCCATACTGTCTGTGGTAGCCTTTCTGGCAGCCCACATCGTGTCTTTTGTGTGCTTGTGTGTGTGTGTGTGTGTGCGCGAAGGACACTCTCTCAACCCCACTACTGGCCAAACCTGCAAGCATCTGAGATATTTGATGACTACTTTGTAGCTTACTGGCATTCCTGAAGGCTCTAAGTATATGGTATCAAAGGTATGGACTTAATTAAATTGCTCTCTTAAAACAGTGGCCATATGGTATCCTGCTTCCTCTGACTGCTAACAACAAAAGTAAAAATAAAAGTCATGTCAAAGGTCGTGTGTTATTTCCATGAGTTACCGAAAACATGCTTTCCTAAAACTCCCACAGCACCGAATGTAATGACTCATTGCCTCTGTTTATTCCTTAATTACTAAGTTTCTGTGTGGGGATCTCAATTTTATGACAACAGATCTCACTGGCATCACTTTCACAATGATTCTGTTCAGTGGCATGTTTGAGCTCAAGCACTGAATTAGGCTGGGGGCAAAACACTGTCAGTGGGGTTTCCAGTGATGGAAACCTCCATGATTCCTAGCTCCAGCACCTACTGACTCAGAGCTGAAGAAAAAATGGCTGGAAAATTCTGGGGAAACTGCTGTACATGCTAAGCAAATGAAGGAAGAAAACTGTAAGACTTAAGGCAGAAATCAGTGAGGTATGTGGTGGTACAGGCAGAACCACATAAAGAGAACAGCCACTTCCAGATACATATTCCATCACTGTCCTCTTCCCACAGTGCTGCTGGATCCAGACTCTTGAAAGCAATGCTGGTTTACTCTGAAATTTTGAAACCAGAAGGAATTGTAGTTATCCAGTTGACTGATGTCCAGCCTTTATCTGAAATTTGCTAATAAAATAACCTTGTTTTTCTGACTGCCTCTAGTTACAGCCTAATGTCTGCTCCTACCTGTTGCAGAGCCTTGATTAATAGCTTTGGTGGGCATACTGCTTCTGTGATAGGAGGTCCTGCCAACATGTAGAAAAACTAATCCCAAAAGAGAGACAAGGCACAAAAGGGGAAGCTGCTCTAGGACTGCTGGGAAAGTCGATCAGAGAGGACAAGGGAGAAACTGATTGCCCTGAAAATATGCTGTGTGAGCTTGCTGAGGGTGCTCGGAGAAAGTACGAAAAAGGGTTTTGAAAATAAGAAGGAAAATGAGACATTGGAAGAGCAGTTGAGAGAAGGAGCTGGGAGTGAATGCTTTCCCTCTTACTTTCACCCCTGATTGGTATGAAGATCAGGAGAGACAAAAGGGTTTTGAAGAGGTCTGAGTCATCTCTTCTAATCAGGGGGAAAAATATTCTGCAGAGTCCCCCTCTCCTCTTCAGGGTGTGTTTCTGGGAATCAGTCTGCTTAACTGAGGTGGCTTAGGCCTTGCAGAAAAAATTGCAATTGCATTAAGTCTACTTGCTGCCTCAAAAAAACCAGAAGAAAATATGTTTGAGGTAGTTGCTGAGCTTGCATGCATACACTTTTGATGATTTTGGTTTCAAAGGTGGCATGTATTACCATTGGATAGTTAAAGTGTTATCCTAATTAATCTGGACCTACAGATCATAGTGTCTCTGAAATACATTTTCTCCACTAATTAGTGATTTTAACAGTGTGTTTAGGTACAACAAAATCTGCCTTTTCCTGGCAGGGGATTTGCTCTAGCTTCTTTCTTCCAAAAGAAAATCAAATCTCATTTTCTTTTAAAAAACCTTCATTTGGACAATCATTCTTTGTGAAACTGTGATAAAAGAAGGGTCTTCAGATACTTATGTAGGGAATGCAGAAAGAAATAACTGACACACATTCAACCTGAGGAGCTGGAGATGACTTTTTTCCACCAGCCTTTTAACCAAACAGGTGTAGGTTGCAGCCTAGCAAAAAAGATTTCCTAGCAAGTCCAAGGACAATACTAGCTCTTGACTTGCTTTTTCTGCTGCTCAAGACAACATCACTTAACAAGGACTTGTGCTAATCTATCAATTATGTTTTTATATTAAGAAGCCTCAGCACATTTTGATCCCTAGCATAATTACTTCCTCCTGTGCAAAACAATGACAAAGTTCTTGTAGCTGTTGTGGCTGACTGAAAGTACATTACTCACTTTGTATGAAAAATAATGCTGAAGACACATGACTCCATAATAGTTGCTTTGTGGCCATTTTGTGGTCTTTGTCTCTCTCCCATTATAAATCATGTATTTTTGAGGTATTTCCAACTCACTCATTGAAATTTGCATCAACCTAATGTTCAGCTTTCAACATGATGCCTAGAAAAATTATCCAGAAGTATAAAAAGTTGCAGATTCCTTAGTCAAAGGTAGGTTCTCCTAAATCATAACATTTCTTCCTCTCCACATTTTCTGAGTTCAAATGAAAAACCTTGAGGAGGGAGGCAAACCCCCTTGTTTGAAGGTCAAAATATCCTCTTACACTAGACACCTTATCCATATAATAAGATTGTACCTGGCCTGAACAGCTTAAAACCCAAAGAAAAAAGGCACAAACTGATGAAAGAAGTTTGGGAAAACTGACTTTTATGGATAACAAGACAAACACTCCCTGTCCAACTATAGTACCATTCTTGATAACATGATTCTAGCATACAAGCAAGTAGGTGTTTGTATCTTTTTGCCATCATTCTGTCGGTGATACTGTAAGCTAATGGCCCTTAAAACCCATTCCAAGAAAGATTTTGGCATAAATGATCTTAACGGGTTTAAACAGGACTTGCACAATCATGATCCCATTCTACTCAGTGCTTGTCAGGTCACACCTGGAATACTGTGCTCAGTTTTGGAACAGATTTATGTTTTTTCTCCCTGTTGCGGTTATTGGGAGGTGATTATCTGAAACTGCTACAAGGAACAGAAAGAAAGAGGTCTAATAGAGGCATCAGTTTAGGTTTAAAACATGTTCTGTACCTAAGTGGAAAGCATTAAATGATCTGATTTTTAGGCCTATTACCTTACTACAGATGACAGAGGTGCATTTCAACAAATGTGTATAAGCAGACAAGCGATATCTAGAGAAGAAGAGGAAGTGGGTACTTAGTAGTTGGTTTTTGATAGGCCTTTCTGATGAACTGGGAAAAAATATCTGTATAATGAGACTTTGGTATATGTACTACAGCTGCAATCAAGACACAGATTTTAGAAAGATGATGAAATTGTTACTCCTTCTTGGTGTCTTGTTCTTGTAAAACCAGATGTTTCATGTATTTGAGGCTTGAAAGCACCATGAGAACAGCAAACGGTGCTGTCCGCTTTCTTCATATAATCAAATTTATTATTTTTTTTAATATATAGTTGAAAATCATACCAGAGAGGAGAAAAATCAGAGGAGATTTTTTTCCCCTACTGTTAAGACACTGTCCCAACAGTATTACCAACAGTATCACCATTGCAGGTTGGTAGTGGTAAGCTTTCAAAAAATGTCCTTATCCCCTGAAATACTGAGAAGAAACTCCATTGTCCCCCAACAAAATTAGATGCATAGGCATCATAGCTTAGACAGAAAAACTGTAACCTCCTTTGATAAAATGTTCTGTTTAAAGTGCATTACTGAAATCGATATGAAAGGTCCAGGTGGCTGTGAAGAGCAGCAGTGCTGGAGCTGGTCCCCTTGCATGCCAGTGGGTGGGTAGCCTACTTTGAAATGTGTACTTTCCTCTTCTTCAGCAAGGCCACCTCCAGCCCTTGGCAGGTGATCAGCTTCTTCATAGACATGCAAAGGAATCTGCTCTAGGTATCAGCAGACTGGCATGGGTGGTGTGGTGCCCCTCCACTCCTCCTTCCCAGTGACAGCAGCATTTGAAAGCTACACAACAAACTGATTATTCCTACATTATCTTCTGAATCCTGCACAAGAAAAGCAGCTGCTTTCCATGGAGATGTCCCTTCAAACACTGTGGTGAAGCTGGGCAAAAGAAGAAAATCTCCATTACAGCAGTGAGTGTTAGAAAGCATGTATCTGAAGTTATGGCTGAGGCAGAACTCTATTTTTTGCTAGAAAATCAAAGAGAATATATAAAATGTCAAGGGATAGAAAAGAAAAAAAGAGAAAATGCTCGGACCAAAAGAAAAAGGAGAAAACATTCAGACCAAGAGAAATGACAGCTGACACTGGTTAGCATCAGTAGAGATTACAGTCCTTCTTTTACTAATGGACTTTCCTGAGGTAAAGGATTACATCAATTTGTCTTGAAATTACACTTGACGAGGGGTAAAATGTCTATTACAATCCCATTTAATAAACTATTAGGCCATTTAAATATGCTTTCTTTCTCATTTATCCACTGGAAACATGTGCTTTAGCAATTCATTAACCTCCCTTCTAATTATATGGATACAGGCAGTACTCTGTTATGGCCCCGCAGAACCATAGTGCAAGAAATTTTGTTATTTTGCTCAAAGTACATGTTTGTTTCTGAAAAAGGGCACAGAAAGGTTAGAGGGATGTAGTTGTTTGTACCCTCCCTTGGATTTACTGGAATAATTACTTACTTGTTGAAACTTAGCCATTACTTCAGTACAGATTTTATTACAGGTCAAAGACACGTTTGTGGAAGCAAAACCAAATCTCCTACTAAAATGAAAAATAGCAGATAAAATCAGATACAGTACTTCTACTTCAAGGAAAATATAAATAAGTACTTCATTAAGGATCTTCTCAGAGGCAATAAGCTGGCTTGGAAGAGTTCTGAACTTCAAGGACATTCTCTCTACATGGAGCCAAGTTCAAACTTTGCAGTGCTGGAGATATATTACAGTTTTTCTGAAGGGAATGTGGCAGGCTCAGAGGATGAGAATGCTGATAAGCACAAGAGAGCTTCTGGGCTGCAATGTCTCCCAGTGCAGTTTATTTTCCAGTTTAGAGTGAAGTCCAACACTTGCTGCTTTTAAGGAGGAAACAAACTTTCCAGGACAGTTTTGGGTCTGATGGCTGTTACAGAAGTAGTATGCTTGAAATGCCCAGTGCCTAGGGATGAGTTCATGATATCTGATATGAGCACTTTGCAAAGCTTTGGAGTGCTACTTTCCAGCTTTAGTATTCATTATTTCAGTTTATATAATCTATAGGGAGATTTAAACCCATCCATTTGAGAATCTGCAAAGGGGCTTGTACTGCCTGGATTACATGGCAGTGATATCTGAAGGCTGCTAATGCACCAGGGGAACCAACCTTGGAATGAAAACAGGGAAGATCAAAATGTTCTGTCTTCCTTCAGTACTCTTGAGAGAAACACTAGGAAGATTTCCAAGGCATTTTTTATCCTGCTCTATATTATTCCTCATATTTATTCTCTCACTCCAGAAAGGGTGTCACAGGTGTTGTCACAGCTGGGGGACAGGCCTATGACTTCTAAGAAGTGCACTGTCACCTCACTTAGCATGTGAAGAGGATGCTTGATAATGTGTATGCTCAAGTTGCAACAAAGATTAGACCATCCTTCTGTTCCCTGGTTGCACAGTGTCAAGTGCCACACAGCCCCTGGTCCACGACTGGAGTTTTTATGTACTGAGTCTGTCACTGGAATAGACAGTAAAAATGAGACAGAGCTCCTCCAATAGTACACAGCCTATCAGGTGCAAATAATAAAATGTGAATGCTGCTTTAAGCAGCTGTCAAAGCAATGCTCCTGTTCTTCTCCCGCCTCTGTCTTTTGTGAGCGAGTTGAGAGGTTTGAGGGAAAGCAGGAATTACCCTGCATCTAGCACAAAAGGAAGAACAAGTACAAAGTTCTACATAAAAATTCATTGTAGAAGAGTGTGTGGGAGCAGTGGGAAAGCAGTGCCGAACCCTGGAGAGAGAAGGCTAAGGACAAAAGTAGGCCTATCAGTTTGTAGATGTGCTCTGAACAGATATGATCATAGCGCTGCCTCTGTTCTGGACTGGATGCTGGATAGCTATTTTGAGCAGTGCTACCAGTCCCACATGGTATTGCATTCAATTGCCTTTACTACCTGCTTCCTTAACAAAGGTTTTAGCTTGAGGATATCCCCTGATGCACCTCTTTATTGCAGTGGAACTCCATTGGCACTTCTCTGAATCAGTTTGTATTGGACAAGTAACCAGGACTTTCTGAGGAGGAAAGCTGGTTGTTTGGGTAGAACAAGACCACTGTCCCTCCACATATACAACAAAGGTGTTGAACGTGAACCCTGGGTGTTATTTTAGAGCTAGTCCCCATTCCCCAGATGCTCAGATCCATACATTTCTGAATAACTGATGTTACTTCATTAACAGTTGTTGCTGCACATTAATTACTTAATTTGAGGAAGTGTGTCTGTGAATATCTTTACGTACAGTAAATGGGAGAAGAGTAGATGCTGCTGGCTATTTTTTATCAAAGGTGTGTTAGGCAAAACAGACATGAAATGAGGAATGTAAGATTAAACATCTCAACCAGCCCTTGCTGTGCATCAAGGTGAATAACTGCACAAGAAGTAGGATTATTATTGAACAGCCTTGTGTTCCAATCTGGTAGTTCATTCAGGTTTTCTTGAGAGGAGAGGGGCCATATGCTGCTGTGAATGGACAGAAAGTAACTGCTCAACATGAGCCTTGCAACTTTGCAGTGGACTGTGGCAAGCCCTGGGGTTTACTGTTGTAGAGTGGTGACATACACAGTATAAAATCTGACATTAGTCAAATAATGAATTTGAAGGAGTAATGGACAGCGATCTATCTTCCAGCATTTCACTGTTAAATCTGCTCTGCCCAGAAGCTGGCATATTTATTATTCAAGAGGATCTGCCATGGCATTTGGATTCAGCTTAATCAAATGTTTTTGTTATAATGGGGAGGACTAAGAGCTGAGCAGAAAGACCATGAAATTATTTTTAAGACCAGTTTTCTTGCAGGAACTGCCTGTGTAGAAACAAACACTTTCATGTTTAATGCCATGTAAAGTGCTGTGTACAACAACTTGCTTAACTGAATGAGTAATGAGTAATATGAATGCGATATAATAATACAAAGATAACATAAAAACTCTTGAGACATTCATGACAAGAATCCCATCTTTTTGTCTCAGTGAATTTCAGAGTGCCTTAAGGGAACCTTTTTTCCAGAAGAAAAGCTGACTTACGAATTTTCCTATTATATCTAATTGTAAACAGAGATTCCCATAACAGAACTGACTTGAGAGTGCCTTCATCTCTTAAAATTGGATATCCACCCATGAGGATGTGTGACCTTGTTGCCAGATCATGTATTCAATGATTCTCTTTTGATTTTAAATCTGGTGCTCTCCTGGGATAATAGGTGGCTCTGTGGGGCTTACCAGTAAAGGAAAGAATAAGAAAATTATGTGGTAACCAAGCAAACAGGCAATAAAGATATGACTGCTTAGAGTTTCAAACCCCAGTTTTCAAAATCTTGGTGGAAAGAGTTAAATAGACTTGTAAATATACCTGTTGTAAGGCTTCTCCTGGCACCAAGTGACAAGCAGTCTGTTTGGATGCATAAGGGCACAAATCTGTAGAACATCTGGAATCCCAACAGAGATTAAACAAAGATAACATTGTCTGCGTGTTAGCTGTGCACACAGAAACTTCTGGCTCACAGGTGTGTTACTGAGGGCCATTCACAATCTTCCTAAGGAAGAATTACTTATCAGAAAGAATACCATAGCAAACAAATTTCAAATACATGAGTATGGGAAAAGTCTATGAAATTTACAGAGCTGAGGATATTCTCCTTCCCTCTCCCTTTCTCGGATTTCTGCCTCCTCTTTGTAGTCCTGGGACTGAGGAAAGGGTTTGTTGTTGAAATCTTTGCATTTCACTGTGGAACTCTCCCCATCCTTGAAGCCTTCCTGCACACATGCACCACAACAGTCTCCAACCAACTTCTTCCTACATAATACCTTGTGAGACTTGGGTTTGTGGCTACTGCCTGTACCATACTTGTTCTCATGGTCAGAGTCCTTACACAGAAGATATTGCCTATAGCCTCAGAAATGGGAACAAAATATGAAGTCCAGAGAAGTGCTGAGCAGAGGTTTTGATGCTGAAGGAGATGGTGGTGAATTCAGGAAAGGTACCTATACAATGGTACATTTCTGACTTCATCACATGTGAATTACTGCAGTCTTCAAAACAAAAGTCCTCAGGATGCGTCTTTTACACCAGACACTTGGAGAGGTTGAGACGCTGAGATGCTGTGCTGAGCAGGCTGGAAGGAGAGGCGTGGAGCTGGGGCCACGAGCTGCATGGTATATTTGAACTTATTTGTGGATGAATAACTGCATGATAGTCATCCTTCCTCATCTTAGGCATTATAATGGAGATAGGATAAAGAGTTCCCTTTCCTCTCCTTTGAAACCATGGTTTCTGCCAGGGCAGATGAACCCTCTTCTACTTCACTGTTCAGCTCTTACAGTTTTGCCTCCTACCTTACTGACAGGTGTGGGAATCCCCTGTGCTCCTGCACAGAAATTGGGTAGGTTATAAAACACCTACACAAAGACCCAGCAGGAATCAATGGCAACACCAGGCAAAGAAACCAGTTAGCTCAGCAGTGCCTACAGAGCTCCAGACCTGCTCCCTCTGGTTGTTGGAGGAGAGCCATCAGCCACAGGCACCTGGTGAACTCCACTGAAGAGTTAGAGGGGCCACCCCCCCCCAGAAGGACCTGCAGACTGTGGGGGTGAGCATCCACAGGGGCATGAGACTCATGAGGGCTGCAGGGGAATAGCATTTGTGGATGTTGTACCACTTATGAAGTATATTAAGGGAGTTGTGGCAATGTGCAAGAATTAGTATGGGATATTTAGGGGAAGGATCAGAGGAGGTTCTGCTGCGGGAACTAATGTGAGAAAAAATGGGGATCAAAGATGCTGGTCTGGGTGACATCTGCCAGTCAGTATGTTCCGAGGACCGAGACCTGCACCTCATCACCACAGCCTACAATCTTACTAAATATTCCTGCATAATAATAACTATTTGCTACTACTGACACTAATTACTCTGACATTCTCTACACTGACTTTCTATGTGGGCACACCCTCTATTCTGAGCACATGTGAGAGACCACCAGCAACCTTCAAGCTCGATGAGCGGGCAGCAGCACTTGAGCCCAGTGCCGGCAACTGGAATGGAATCCCAAACCTCAGAGGCTGGAGGGTGCCACTGCCACCACTTGGGGAAACTGGGGCCTGAGGCCAGCTCTGGTGCACACTGAGTAGCTAATGCCAGCTACCAGAGAGACTCATTTTCCATGTGTGAGTACAGATTTCACTGGTGGAGGCCAATGCTGATCAGCAGGAAAGGAATCATACTGTTCATGTGTGTGTGAGCACTGTGTGTGTGTGTGTGAGTCTATGCAGGTGTAGGCACAGTGTAAAGGCACTGCTCTCTGTGTTCATCCGTGGCTGGCAATGTGTGTGTGTGTTTGCGTGCGCTCATGTTTGTACCCCCTGGTAACACGTTCTCAGCCTTGCTGCAGGCTGAACCTGGAGCAAGGAGGTGCAGTAACCTTGCATCAGCTGGATGGTGGCAGGAAGAAACCCCCAGGGTGCTGTAGCCATGGGATCTGGCTACCCTTGATAAAACAAGACAAGAAAAATGTACACTGCTACTTGTGCAAGCACAGATTCAAGGTTTAATGCTGTACAACTTTGTCGATGCTGCCATATGGTGGGGACTTGGGTTACTGACAGCAGAAGACTCTCAGGTCATTGAGAGCTGTGTCATCCCTATTTCCCTGGGGCCCCTCCACCTTTGTTTGGAGCCCACAGATAGCCCCAGAGGTGCAGTTGCTGCTCCATGGGCCAAAGTGACCCCCTGAAAGTCCCCAGCCCTCCAGCTTTGTTCCGTTTGAGCAGGCGAACCTCACATTGTTGACTGCTGTGTTGTCACGAAAGAACTGCCACTTTTCCACACGCAGGGAGAAGGAAACCAGCTTGTTGCTGGAGCAGAGCTGGGCCTCAGTCCAGTTTCCCCACCTGCCAGAGAAGAAAACAACTTGCCAAGACTTTGTTCAGCCTCTGCTGTGCTGCAATCAACACCACAACGTGCTTGGGATCCTGGCAGTCCTGGGGCAATCCTGCACCCCCACACAGAGATGGCAGGTTTCTAGGAGCACCTGTTTCTCTCTGCTTCTCCATCATTCCCTGGATGCCCAGACACCATCAACCCCAGGCTGCTCTGTTCCTGCACAACCCCTTGGCAATTTCAGCTGCTTGCTTTGTCCCTGTTACTTGATGCCCTTTTCAAAGTAAGCGTTTGAGGAAAAGGAGAAAGTACAGGTTTAAGAACTGCATCTTTTTGAACTCTCCTTCATCTTTGACAGCACTGTTCCTTTCCCTGGGACCAGATCTTTTCCGTAAGACCTTCACACTTTGTGGTCAAGGGGAACTCACCCACCTCTGCAAGCAGGTGGTGAACCACCTTCACAGGGGAATGTGGGCTACGCAGAAACCACTTGCTGCTTTTCCTTCATGCTTCCCAGAAGCTGCTGCCCTGAAGGAGGATGAGAAAGTGAAGATACTCACCATCCCACGGAGGACTCAATGACTGTGCCATCTGTGCAGAGCAGGCGGATGCCATTTAGAGCCGTGTCGTCTGCAAACAGCCAAAACCCCTGGTAGGGCTGGACCTTAGAAGAGGGGAAGAAAATAGGAGAGGTCAGTACCATCCCCCATTTAAAAGAAGTGATGAGGTGAACCCTCATGACAAGGGTTTGTAGGAGGCTTTGTGTACAGAGTGAGACAATGCAGCTGGGCAGGGCTGTGAGGCAGCTCCACAGCATTTCTCAGGAAGGTCTTTTTGCTGTTGCCCACCTCTTTTTTTCTCCAAATGGTGGGTCAGAGGCTCTGGACACAGGAATGCTGTGTGGCTGCTGTCCCAGGTCATGCCCACACTCTCACCATGTGCTATGATACCCAAAGCTGTTGTGCTGTTAGGTGGGACTTCTTCCACACACCCAGGAACAGGATCTGCTGAACTGACTCCAGGTCTTTTTTTTACCCAGTGGACTCCTCTGCTAAGAAATCATTTACTGGCAGGGAGCCTGGAGAGCTACTCCATGCTGGAGAACTCTTGCTGAGAAACCTGCATGAGAAATGCAAATACAATGCAAACTGCTGCGATGGGACAAAGTGTTGTGGCCAGCCCCGCTAGGACCAGAACAAAATAACATTGTTTCACAGCAGGTTTTTTCCCCCCTGAAGAAGAAGTGAAATCTTACCTTCAATTCAAATCCCCTAGCGTAGCCACTGGGGCAAAACTGTTTGTGCCCCCAGGAGCCCCAGGGGCCTCCGTTTGGCACCATGAGCACTGACTCATATTGTCGTGCCTCTGTGCCCTGAAGGCAGCAGGAGCCCAGCAGGCAGAGGACGGCTGGGACAAGCAGCTGCATTGCAGGGAACCTGCTCAGTGCCTCGCTACACGGAGGTGATGGCACAGGGGAATTTATTTGCCAGGAGAATGGGTGGGAGTCCTTGGGGAGTGTCTACAAAGCTCATGGGGAGTGCTCCTTGTTGCTATGTACTGCTCCTGGTGACTGCCTGTCCCTCAGTGGTGAGGCCACCTTTGCCAGGTGGAAGGGCTGTCACTGGTATGCACTGGTCATGGGACTTGCAGGGCTGTGAAAACTTGTGGATGTGAGGAAACGGAAGGGGGTCAGAGCTGAGACTATTTCCCAAGGGAGTGCTGTGGTTGGAAGAGGATCCTGACAATGCTGCCAGGAGGATGTTGGAGAGAGGGAGGTAGGAAGAGCAGTGGTGGACTGCAAGGGGAAGAAACCTCTGAAGGGGCTGAGGCAAAATTTGAGATGGAGCAGTCTCAGGGCCCTTTGCCTTGTGGAAGTCCTCACTTGTTTCCTCTTTGCTTTCCTTCTCTCCTCACCATCCCACTAAGATTGAGGAAAGCGCCTGCACAGGAAGCCATTGCATTTTGCTCTGGGACAGGCATTAAGTGTAAGTGACTAAGTGTGTCAAGCCCTACTCAGAGTGAGTGCTTCAGCAGCCATCCATCTCATCGAGCCTTTACTGAATTTAATCCAGGTTATTCACATCTTTCTTGCAACAGGGACCGGAGAATGGGAGCAAAACTGCATGCAGTCACACTATCCCATGGAGCTGTGCAGATGCAGCTCCCAGCTGCTCACGTGTATCTTTTGGAGATGTGAGCATTCAGAGAGGTGAGAGTGTCCAGCAGAAGCAGCCCCTACTTCTCCTGTTGTGCCTCTCTCAGATGTGAGTTCCTGTTGCATTCATTGTTCCTCCAAAGGAACTGGGCAGAGAAGCAGCAATATTGACAACAATATTCAAGGTATCCTGTGAGTAGTTGCAGAGTAGGATGAGCTGCTCCTAGTCCATTGAAGAGTCAGTGATGATGCCACCTGGAGATTTGTTTTGTGAGGTTTATATCACCGTTATATCAGAATATGTGAGTAGTGTATATATATATATCAGTATATACCAGCACTATAAGTGTAGCTAATACAGGGAGAAAGAGTTATTCCAGGCTTCAGTCAATGAAGAATGGAATAGCCTGCTTCTGTAAGAGCTGTTTTGTGCAGGTGCAGGAGGAAGTGTTGCTTTCAGCTGAAACCCTCTAAAGTTACCTTTTGGGTATAATTGCAAAAGTCTTCAGATAGTCACAGCATCTCAAAGGAGACAGTGAGAACAGAAATGTGTCATTGTATCATACACAGCATGAACATGTCAGGAAGAAGACAACAGCCATGAAAGGCTGGGTCCTGGTCAGGAGAATGGATAGCTCACAGATATTTTGTTACTTCTGGTGACATAGGACTTTCTAAGCTTGAGGTGCTGGCTGGATTTCCTCATAAGAGTGGCAGCAACCACAGCAAGAGCAATGGGCCCTTGCCAGGTTCCATGTGCAGTGAAGAGCTATGAATAAGTGATATTATCAACCCTCTTCATTAACCATGCTGACTGCAGGGTAAGGCTTTAGGGTATGTGGAAAGTTACAGCTTTGGGGTGGAGCAGTGTCAGAGACACCATACAAGGATCTTAAAGAGAAGCAGTGAAGAGGAACTAGGTGGAGGAGGACATCCTGAGCTGGCTGATACCAAAAAAGTAGAGATGTTTCACAGTTTGTAGTTACATCCACAGAGCTGAATCTTGCTCTGTTTAAGTCCCTCTTACTGATAGGGCCTGTTTTCTCTGCCTTCCACTTTCACACATCTTTTCCTGTTTCCTCTCTGTTAATCAGTCTGGGTTCCAGCCCCAACAGTTCTGCCACTGCTGGTGGAAGGACAAAGATTCTGACTGCAAAAAGACCCTGCTCAGCATCTTTCCTCATTTTTTGTTGTTGTTTTTGGCTGCCTGGTTAGGAGGTGGCAGGCAGTGGCACTGGGTCAGTGGTCATGGGATATTCCAGGAGCAAGCAATGAAAACTATTCACACAAGTAATTAAATGCCTGTGGGAGAAAGCGAACATTGTATGCATTTCTATAACTTCACAGTGGGAAGCAAGAAAACAAATAAAGAACTAATCTGAGCTTTATATTTCTCTCTCCTGTCTCATTGATTTTTGACTCTTCCAGAGTGATAAATCTTCTTCTCGAGTCAAAGAATTTCCCCTCCATCCTGCCATCCACCCCCCCACCTTTTCCCTACAGAAAACCTTCCCAGGTCTAGGAGGGGAATAAGGAATGGACTGAAATGAAGACAATGGTATCAGTATCAGCAGTTGAATTTGTGCTGCTGGAGTGCAAGGCCAATGAGTATTTTTGGGTAGATCTGCTCATATGCTGAGCTCCCCTGAGTATCCAGTGATGTTCCTAATATCCCTGTTAATCAGTATTCTGTTGTCTGAGGAAGCTCTCTCTCTTCACCCTGTGCTTGTTTTTCCCTTCAGTTAACCTCTGGTCCTCCAATCGGGCGGGAAAAGTACCAGGCTGCAAGTGCAGAATGGGTGGATTTTTAATTATGTTACATTGAAAACTGGAGTTTGAACTCAGTGAGTCTAGCAACTTCTATGCTGGTTAGGTATAGCTGCTAGTTGTAGGGTCATGTTATGTGACATATCCCATCTTCTTTTAATCAAACTATTGGAAGGCAGGATAGCATTAGACTCAATAGAAGCAATAGAAGTGAAGATATGATGGCTAATGCAGACCAAAGATCAGTTCTGTGTTTTTCAAACATATAAATTAAAAGGAAATATTTGGTTTTCTTTTTGGACAACTTGAGTCCTTCTCCCTATGACAAAAAAGAGCTGTGAGTTACAATGAAGACAAAATACTTGAGCAGTGCAGGTGCTCGAAATAATCAGAAATCAGAAGAATAGAAAAAGGTGATCACAGAGCCAAAACATCAAGATGAAAGAATGAAGTGCTTGCATTGCATGTATACATTTACATTGTAGATGTCTAAGTGCAGATTAGGTGACTCCCACTTTCTGTAGGCCAGAAGGTATTTTGTTATTTACTGCCCATTTATAAGATGAGGGGGCTTTCCAGATGTGTTCTCAGTTGAACTTCTCTAGCAACATAAACCTTCTTAGATGGTGGTGAGAAACAGCTACTTTAAGTTGCGTGTGGGCTGAAAACATTCTTGCAATGGCCCCTGTGCTGTTACTGGAGATAAAGCCAGCTAAATTGTTCCCACAGCTGAAAACTAAAGATAGTTTTTTTGATAAAGGACCTAATATCAAGAACTCTTTGATGCTGTCAAGGGGGTCAGTCAGTCTTTGAAACTGACCAACATATTACTCCTGTTGTTGTCATGTCAGTTTAAAAACAGATGTGGTGGTTCAAAAGGTATTTGCTCTCCCGTGGTCTCCATGGCTGCAGGGGCACAGCTGCCTCACTATGGTCTGCACAATGGGCTGCAGGGGAATCTCTGCTCCAGTGCCTGGAACACCTCTTCTTCCTCCTTCCTCCTTTCTTGGTGCCTGCAGGGCTATTTCTTTCACTAGTCTCACTCCTCTCTCCCAGTTTCTGTGCAGCATTTTTACCCTTTCTGAAATATATTATCACAGAGGTGCCACCAGCATCACTGATAGCAGTCACTGGAGCCAGCTGGTGTTGGCCCTGTCTGATATGGGTGGAGTTCCTGGCATCTTCTCACAGAAGCCACCCCTGAAGTTCCCCCACTACAAAGACTTTGCCACATAAATCTGGTACACATCGAGAGACCCCACTGTAGTATCTAAGCTGCAATAAGAGGCCCATAGTTACTCAGATCAATCTTCAAGCAAATTTTTAAAACTGACCACTGTATAGCTTTCCAGTAATTTTAAATGACGTTATCCATCACTGCTATGACCTTAGCTCTTCCATTTTAGAGACATCTTAGACCTCTCGAGTACTTCTTATCAGTTCTACTCATTCCTTGCTATTCACTCTGTGATTTTTTTATCTCTCCTCCAAAGTAATTTTGATTTCTACCTAATCTTTCTTATGACCCCTATCCCCTAAGAATGACTGGAACTGTCTAAACACGAAGTTTCTTCCACTATGAACGTTGAGCAACTAAATAATTTAAAATAGCCATATCTGCTGTAATCTTCTTTTATACTGTCAGCTGGTTCTACAGATTTTCTGATGGTCTCCTGAATCTTTGATGTGAAGAAACATTGATAGTGTTAATTCCCTTTGCCATTTGTTCCTCAAAGTGCTTTTTGTCTGCTGTGTTTTCACATGCAGCCTGTCACCAGATATGTTACTTCTATTTTTCCCATCTGGCCACAATTTTAGCACTCACTGTCTCCGGCAGCCTCTCTTGCCTTGTGGTTTGACATTGCCTATTTCCTTTTACCCTTACTCAAGTACATGTTAATAACTTGTGTTTCATGTTCCTGTACTTCCAGCACCATAACCTTCAGACTCCTGCTGTCAGTCAGTTTACAAGCTCTAGGTTTTCCTCTGAAGACTGCCTTTTGGCAGGAAGAATGGAGAAGGACCCTGTGCAGGGTCTGTATTTATGGTTTGTCAGTGAGCAAAGGGAATAGAGAGCCAGGAGCTACTCTGAGTACTCCTGAGGACTTGCTGACATAGACCTGCAGCATCAACTCAGCCCTGACATGCAGAAAGAAACTGCCATCCTACAGCTGTGAACACGCTTCGTGCCAGCACCATTCTCCCTTTATTAGATTACACCAATTACCGCTGTTGTCCAAGAAAGCTGGAAGGCAGGTCAGCAGTTTTTTCAAGCATCTTGCCTGCCAGCTGCCCAACTTGTTCCCTCCTGATCAATGAGCAGGAATCCTGGCTGCAGCGGAGGCAGGGAATGACGGGTGATGGTGTCCCACAGCTGCCCTGGAGAGCTTACAAGGAGGGTTTTCTGGAAAATCTGAAGAGAGAGGAGGGTGCAAAAGTGAATTAAAATTAACTTAAGTGCTTCTCTTTGTATATCAAATCTGACAAGGAATTTCTTACAGGTGGTGAGCCCTGGTGACTTTAGCACTAGCAAAGTTTTGTTGGTATTTCATACAAGCAAAGCAATAGCTATGCTGGCACGATGTACTGCTGCCAGCTCTTGCTCACTTTGAAGAGTGAAAATAAACAAATTTATCAAAAGAATTTGTTGTGGGGGAAAAAAAAAAGCCTTCAAAACTTGACTGGGTATGACCCTCAGAAACTTGATTTTTCTTTGAAGTTGTCCCTCCTTTAAGCAGGATGCTCAAGTTCTGTGAAAAAGCCATGTCTGCTGAGATGCTGTCTGGGACTGAACTGGTATAAAACTAGATATATGGCAGTGTCACTGACATAACTGTGACAGAAAAATGCTTCTCTTCTTCTTGTCCTCTGAGTTAATTCTGAACACATTTCTTTCCTGATTTATGCTCTTCTTCCCAGTTTACACAGTCACTTCTCTAATCAGTTTCCAGACATTATCTCATTCCTTGTCTTTTGTAAACCACACAGATTTATTCTTCTGAGTCCTTCCTTTGCACTCAATTTTGATATTTTCTGTGTTGTCTGGAAACTTTGGACATTTGAATAGTTAAATCTCTGTTACTGTTGTCTGCAAAGTCTCAAAATTCTTCTTTAATAACATCCCTCCAGTCACAAAAGTCTTCTTTAATAACATCCCTGCAGTCTAAAACTTGAGTTTTAGCTATTCCTTTAGCTTTTATACTCCAAGGGCCTGTTTGCTGATTGCAATCAGAGGGGGGGAAAAAACCCAACAAACCACCTCATAAGGAAAATACCTCAATGAGAAATTAATTCACCTTGTGAAACTGGATATTGAAAGTACAAGCGCAGAAGGGGAGATCATGGAAAAGGAGAGTTTTTTAATGTCATTGCAAATCCCTTGGTATAGCCCCAGGACAAAAAATACAGAATCCCTTCATTAGCCCAGGAGCCTCCACAGGCATAGCAGGGACAGTGCTGTGCTGCTGAGCTCCATTGTCCTGATTATGCAGGAACAGAGCAGGGAGAGAACAGCTGCAACAGGTTTGCATGTCAACAGTTCATCTTGAGCCTAGCTTTGCAAATGGATGAATTTATACTCCAGCAACATAGAGTAATGCAACCTTTATAACCACCACTACTATATGCTCCTGTGTCATCTGAGAGCAGCTGTCAGGGTGAGGAGAGCCACTGCTCAGTATAGGAACAAGACAGGAAAACTGGCCATGTTTACTGAGGAGCTGGGACAGTTGGGCAACATTCTGAAGTTCATCGATGGGAGAAGCAGACATTAGAGTGGATGTAAATTAGGTCCTCAGTTGTCCAAGCAAAGGAGCAGTCGGGGAGCTTTTCTGTTTTTACAGTCCCACTTGCAGGATTGATGGCTTTTTCCTTTTGACCCCTGACATCAGCAGTGTCCCCTTTAATGAGCTACCCCAGGCTTGTTGATAATCTTTGCCCCAGACACTGCATGCAGCAACCTCTTCCATCTTTCAGCTCCTCTTTGGGACATGCTGGCATGTGGGAGGTGGTCTTGATTTGGTGGCTATGTAACATGATCACAGCATAAGAACACATACTTGTGACTTGCTACTGGCTCTGACCACTAAGATGAAGCAGATGACGTGCGTTATGTGTTACTCCTTTTTGCCCTCAGGTGGGAAACAAATAATAACCTGAGTTTAGCTTTGTTTCCTCTTTTCTCTTGCCTGGCCAAATCCAATTTCCACAGAAAAGCTTCATGAAGACTGAACAGGGTGGCCTGTGGGAAGAAAGTCAGGAGTAGTGAAATGCCAGGCCAGGTCATTATTAATGGTTGTCTATAAAATAAATAACAAGCTTATTAACTTTACAAACCACAAACAGCTGTAATAGGCTGCAAGTGCTTTGGAGGACACAGCTTGAGTCTGATAAGTGATCTTGTCAAATTGGAGAAACAGTTTGAGAAAAATAGGATGCAATTCTGCAGGGACAGGAGTGAGCTCCCACCTTATGCAGAAATAAGCAGCTGCATGAGGTAAAATACCTGCATTAACATCACTCTGCAGAGAAGGTCTGGGGGTCATAATGGATCAAAGGCAGCACATGAGTCAGCGGCGCCAGGTCGTCTCCATGCTGAGATATATGAACCAAATTACAGACTACAAGACAAATGGAGTGATTTTTCTTCTCAGCATGTGTGAGTCCCCAGTGGGGATGCTCTGCTCAGCTGAGGACACTGAGCTTCCAGAAGGAAGCCCAGTTGGATAGAGTCCAATGGAAAGTAACAAAAATGGTCAGCAGTCTGGAAAACATGACCTGTACATAACGAGCGTGAGAGCTGGGACAGTGTAATCGAGACTGGGAGAACAGGGGAGAGGGAGTCGTGGGAAGAGTAGTTCAGTAAGGAGTCTGTAGCTAGTGCTGCTGTGGGAGGATGTGGGGAGGACAATGCAGGGAGCTCAGGAGAGAAAATCTACCCCAAATTTTTCTGTCTTCTTCCTGATTGGGCTGCCTCCATGCCAGGTAGACCCAGGCTGGGAGCCAGCTGTAAGGGGCCAAGGTGGGCTTCGAGGAGAGTTAGTGTGGGAGGGAGGCTGGTGGCTGTATGGGAGTCCCCACTCAAGTGGGAGAGGTAAGGAGTTCATTGGGGAGGTAGGCATTGGTTCAGGGACTTATCAAAGTAGGAGTGCAATCACCGAGGGTCTGAAGGGAATGAGAAGGTCAGCAAGTCTCTGTGCCCAGCATTACAAACAGCTCACAGCCGCTGCGGGTGGTTGGCAGGATAAGAACCTGCAATGGTACAGAATATTGCTGCAAAGTGGAAGGCAATGACCTGGCCCCTGTCTGGCTGAGGCAAAGAATAATGGATGAGAACTGCAGCAGGCTGAGATTGGCCAAAGGAGTTCTCTCGATAACGATAGTTAAACCTAGGGAGGTTGCAAGATCTCTATCACTGGAGGATTTTTGGCAAAGTCTGAGCAGACATGCATCAGTGGTGATTAGCATACAATGATTGCTTTGGGGTAGGAATGCACTAGAAGACCTCCTAAACATCTTTCCAGACCTGTTTCCTCTAATTGAATGATTTTGCAAGTCAAGAGCCCATCCTGACCTTCAGCTGCTGAGCTGTGGCAGAGCCCCCAGGAGCTATTTTCTCCTCTGGAGACTCATTGGACATGTAGTTGTGCCTGGGGCTGGAGGGGACCCAGGTGGAAAGAGCCTCATGGGGAGCAGTGCAGCTACCATGGGCATGGTTCAGTGTTCACCACAGGCACTCTGCAGCCACAGACTCCTTGCTGAAGTATCAGTCACTGGAGGTGTGACCAAATGGACTGGGGTGGGAGGGAGATGCCACACATGATCATGTCATGTTTGTCTGTAGGCTTGCTGGAGATAGCTTTCTCTGGGACCTTGCCTGGCTGCTTGCCCTGGCCCTTGCACCACTGTGCTCACGGGCAGCAAAGCCTCCATCGGTGCAGCAGAAAGGGGAGTGTGAAATGTCGAGTGACAGGTGTCTACAGGAGCTTCGCACTGGTAAATGGGTGAAGATTCCTGCCCAAAGCATTGTTACATTGTGTTTATTTTCTCTGTATTTGCAGAGTAAAATTGGGAGAAAATCCAGAATACAAGCAAGGGCAGTTGAGCAGCTGGGATCTTGATGTTTATACAAACTGTTGATGAAGATTGTAAGTAACCAGGGTCATATATCCATTACAGCATGTGCTGCATTTATCAGATTAAGTATATGAAAATATTTATTAAACCATATATTGTTGCATGTATTATGTTTTACTGTGAGTGTAGGCCTGTCCTGAATTTCCAAACCCCTCTGCAGCTGGCCAGAAGACTGGAAGTACTAAATAATCTTCAAACTTTATTAATACAAATTGGACTAGAGTTGCAGATAAACTGTTGGACATCGAATTCCTGCTGCCTGGGGAGTCCTTTTCCTGACCAGCAATGTGAGCCTAACAAAGGGTAAATATCCCCTAAGCAGCAGTGAAGAAAACAAACAAGGAAATAAATTCTTCTTAGCACTTACATGCAAGAAATGCCATAGAGCAAATTTTCTGGGATACTTGGCACCTCCCTCTAGCTACAGCATTGTTCGTGGAGCTGGGTGAGTCCAAGCACGCCTGCCTGAGCACTGACACAGGTCTGGCTTGGGTTATGCTTAGGAAACACCCTTTCAGACGGGCATCAACTCTTTCTCAAGGTAGAGATGGGAGGTGAAAGGACATTTTTGGCTCAAACAGGGAAGAGTAGAAACAGTGGTTTAATTGAGTAAACTCTCTCTCAAAAAGACACCCCCCCCCCCAAAAAAAAACCCCCTCTGAGTTTCTCTGCTATTGCCAGAACTGGACTAATTATTTAAGTCAACAAGGACAAAGGAGCAGGACTTGCACTGTTTGTGTGTCCTGTAATATATTCACTTTTTTGCAACACTTCTGTGGGGTTGTAAAGCCTCCCCAGTCTGGGTACCCACTGGTGCAGCATCAGTGAAAACCGGATATGGGAGCAGGGGCAGCAGATCTCCAATGCATCAGTAGCAGCCAGCGCCGTGGCAGCAGCTGGTTGACTCATCACCACTACTCTCCTCTGCAGTGGTTAGGATTGTCTGAGATAAGTGCCAAGTAATAACAAGCCTCATGGGAAATCCTGCTTCCACCAGCTTCAAGGACTTGAACACTGTGTGTGACTGCTCAATGGGAATGACAGACAGCAAATGGGAAAAAGCTTCTTCAGACCCTGTAGGGAAGGACAAAGAGTCTACTAGTACTTTGAACACTGTAGGGTCATTTGCCACACTACCAGAACAGGACCTGTTTGCAGGACCTGGTTGCAGGACATGTCAAGCCAAAGTAAAATAAGTCATTGTCAAGAGCCACAATGGGCAAAATAGCTGTGGCCCCAGGCTGGAAAGCTAGGCAGGGAGCACTGTGGTTGCTGCAGGGAGAAGATTGGAGTGGCTGCATTGTGGCTGTTGCAGAGGGAAGTCTTTTTGCAGTCACTGCCTCCAACATTCCCAACTCCTCAGAAGACTCCAGTCTCTCCCAACTGGAGAACTGTGCTGCCCCATGACTGTCCAATCTTGTCACCTCTTTACCAGTAGTAGGGTATGGGGAAGTGACCATTACTGTGGGGAGAAGTGTGGCCACAGACAATGCTTCCAAATGTCTCTCTGCCCTGGCACCAGCAAGAATAACAGGTCTTCATCCATTTCTTTCACAGTTCTGTGAAAGAACTTCCTACTGGTCTTCTTTTCCAAGGGTAAACATCAATGCACGCTATATCTTCCTTTTTGGCAACTCTGAGCTGAACATTGCTATGCTGCTAAGAAGATTTGAGCCATCTCCAATTTGGTTTATCTGCTCATTTCCTGACATGTCTGAAGTAGGCATTTTCAGGGGGCTAGCACTTGAATTCTGTGTTACTTCCAAGTGAAACTGAACGCCTTGAAATACCCTGCACAGTCTTGTTGATGCTGAAGGCTCAGACTAAATCCTGGTGGTGTGAGCAAGGTCTCTTGGACTGAAGGTGAAAACAAGAAAGGAGAGGCGTCTCTGTGCAAACACCACTTAACCCAGTGTCCTGGGGTAAAAAGTGTTTTCCCCTGGAGTTAGAAAAGTGGTAACCCCTGAGGTTGGTGGTCTTGGTGTAGGGCCCAATCAGAAGCTACATTTTGCTCCTTTGAAATCAACATATTGCAACAGGATGGAAAAAAAGGGAGATGACGTAGCTGGAAGAAGAGAGGCAGCCATGGTTTGAGACCACGAGGAGAGAGGGGCCAGGGAGCCCTGCTGGGGGCCAAGGCCCCTCAGCCCCCGGCTGGGGCTACAGAAAACCAGAACGGTGTTAAAACTGGATTGGGTGCTGTGTTCAAAGGCTGGGCTGTGAATGGGCAGCAGAAGACGGAAAAGCGTTGGCAGAGGCAGTGCTGAGTGGAGAGCTGTGGCTGAAAGCCAAGAAGATAGCCTGCAACCAGCAACATGGCACATAGCCAGGCTGAGAGACACAGAGATGTCCTGCAAGGAGCAAAAGCTGGCAACAGAGCAGAGAAAACTCAGCAGAGCTGTTTTGGGGTAAGACTGAATTACTTTCCCAAAACCCTGAGACCTCCTAGAAAGGAGGGGTGGGCTTCCAAACTCTTAGGGAGTCCTGAAATGCAGCAGCAGCTAGAGAGAGAGAGAGAAGAGCTGAGAACTCGGAGTCGTCCTGAGAGCTGGACCAGGACGGAATGTGGGGGAAGTGGCCTTGCCCCACCCCGCTGCCACGTTGGCAATTGAGGCAGAGCAAAGGAGCTCTGGTAGAACGCTTGCGGCAAAGACTGAACTGAGAGCTGCCCTAAACGTTCTGACTCAGGAGGAGCTTGAATTCCCTGATGAAGGGATTTTCACGAAGATGCCCTGCACTTCGTGATATGGCATGGTGAGGCGAGCCTTTGACCCGGCTATCACAGTCCACAGGAGAGAGACCTTTGGCTGGAGCCAAAGGGCCGAGGGGTGAGAGGAGACCCCTTGCATTGTAATGCAGAGAGAGAGAAAGATATTTTCCAGCTACAACAACTCCAGCTATGACTGCTGTCTTGAAGAGGAGAGACACTGCTGCTCTTCTGAACTTTTATTGGAGGGAAAGGAGGGACTTGATCCAATGTAAATATATTGCTTTACCATAGGAGAGATAGTTAGAATTGTGTATATAATGTATTATAGTATTTATTTGTGTAAGTAATAAACAGTAATATAATCCCCTCCCCCCATACTGAGTTGTGTTATATGTGGAAAACCCTCTCACACTGAAACAAATTGTGGGAGGGGGGCTTGGATTTGGAAATTGGATTTTTGGGGCTCTCAAACCACCACACCCAGGGACACAGATCTACACTAGGGACATTTTCCCATTTCCTCTCTCTTGAACTCTTGTAGCATCCTCCCAAAATACTGTCTTTGTTTTCCTGGTAACCCAGCCTGTTTGTTGGTGCAAATCCTCCTCCTGCTTTTCCACCCACTGTTTCCCTGAAGAAATCAACCTTCGTGCCTCCTGTAGAGAGGTGAGGGTTGTCAACCTCTGCACGGGTACACCACTCACAGGTAAGTGCCTATGACTGTGTTTGAGGTGCTGCATGGCAGAAGAGAAGAAAATCAATTGCCACTCATGGGAATGACTTAATGACTTTGATACCTGTATAATAAAGCAGGTGCTCTTCAGAGCTGTGTCATCACCTCTACTTCTGGTAGACTGCACCTGGAACGAAACAAAGATCTAGTGATAGGAAAAAAGACTGGAACACAACAAAAAGTCACATCAGTTTTATTCAGGGATCAAATAAAATTCTGTACAAAAAAATTTCGTTTTACATGAGTCTCTTAAAAAAATTTCATTAAAACTGAAGTTGACACACCACATGGTTCCAATACCAATCCACAAACCAGACTATTTTCTGAATATTTCCTTCTCATCTGGACTGTAAAGATGAGGTCTTGGACCTTGTCTTCTGCCTTGCCCTTGTCTCCCCTCTCATCAACTTGTTGTCCCCAGGCTTCAGCAGAACATTAATTTTTTACAGCAACACAGAGATCATAACAGTTCCAAACATCATGGGAGGGAAGAGCCCAGGCTTGATTTGCATTAATTTATGCACTAAGGCTTCCCTTTTTCTGAGGAGCTTTTAGCTAATAGATCTCTCATTGGCAGGAGCCAAGGTATAATTACATGATAAAATTGTGCAGATGTGGCCACAGAAGAGACACACTCTGTTAATATTTTTCCACAGTGACTTGCCTCAGTTTGGAATGAAAACTGCCTCTTTTTTTTTTGGGGGGGGGGGGGAAACTGTGAACCACTGCAGCCACTGCAGATGGTTGTGCAGTGGAAAATCATGTTCTGGAATCAAGCAGGGTTTTCAGAGGGAGTTAATGACATGTGGATAGCTGGCATGGAACACTACTGGGAGTGGAGGAGACTTTTACCTGTAGTGCAAATCCAAGGTAGCCACTTGAAGTGATAGTGGAGATTCCCCTGGTTGCCCCAGGAACCTCCTCATTAGGAACAGGGAGGATGAAAATGTGCTTTTGTGCTCCTGCTCCTTGGAAGCAACAGGAGAAAAGGAGACCAAGCCTCTGGGTGAGTGACCTGTTGAGTATCTGAGTGATAGCACAGCCAGTGCTCCTTAACATATAATCTGAGCGGGTCTTCAATGGCCTGTCCTGGCTGTCACTGTCACAAGGCTGTGGAAGGGTGGGTAGTTTGCATATCAGCATTTGTCATTAGCAGCTTCCTTTTGCTCACCCCACTGCCTGGCAGCCCTAATAGGGAACCCTGGGGGGTGGGTCCTGCAGTTCAGAGTAGAGGGGTGAAACCTGGGTTAACCTCAAATGAAAGGAGAATTAAGTACTTGGTGAACAAAACCTTCTACCAAGGAATGCTTCTGTGGTTGCAAACGCCAGAGCAGTGAACACAGGCAGGTCCTGGAGGCAAGGCAAGCTCAGTTTCACAGTAAGGAGTGTATAGCTGTATTTTTCTCCCTTTGAGAGAAGGGCAAGAAGTCCTTGTGATAGTATGTTTTCCCTCTTAAAATTGTACCTACATTTTGTCATCACAGCAGTATCTCTCCTAGCTTCAGTAAAGGACATGCAATCTCTAAATTTTCTAACCTTACCTGACACTTAAGGCTTACTCTGGGCAAATATATTTTTAGATTCAAACTTTCCTCTCTGATATTGCTTATAATTATACACCACTATGAACAAGTTCAGAATTCTGCAGATAGTCATTCCATCTTCCCTCCAAGCATCAGTTATCTAGACCATAGTGTTTTGTCTCTTTTAAACTCTTCCACCAAGCATGATGCTGGGGGATTTCCAGCTCTGAGGGCCTTGGGACCCCGACTCTAAACCTAACCTCACCTTAACTCTGCCATGGGGAAGAAGAATGGTGCTTCTCAAAGGTACATTAAGAGTAAAGGGCTTAGTTGTTTGTTTACAGAGTATATTTCTCTTTCTTACTTATATCTTGTTTTCTTGTCTTTTTGCATGCACAGCCTGAGTGTTTTTGTGCACAGCAAAGGCTGTTAGATGTCTTTTTCAAGGTAGTAATTTCTTTTTTTTTTTTTTAAACAAAATTATCTTCTAGGGTTCCACCTGAAATAAATTTCAATTTTGAAGAGGAACTGCAAGATATCTGGACTCAGCATGATGCCAACATTTTCTTCTAGGAAGAGTTATATGCATTGTTACTACATACAGCCTTGCTAGAAATGCCTGTTGATTTTCTACTGTTGCTTGTCTAGACTGATTTCATTTTCTTGTAGCTTTTCCAGTCTACAGCCATTTGTGCAGAAATTTCCCATTTGTGGTTGCAGTGCCTGACATAATGCAAAAGTTTCTCTGGAAAGTTTTCTGGAACAATAATAAGACTATGGTTTGAGAGAGACAGACAGAAAAAAAATGTACTAAAATGGCATCTTATTTCTTCTACAGCAGTGAGCCCCACTCACTAGGATGGTGGAAGTTTATGCCATGAATTTGCAAATTTAAATACTACTGATGCCACAGTGTGCATTGCTTGAGGGATAGAGTTCCTTTTTACTTAGAAAATTAAACACTATAAACGGTACATTGGAAACTCAAGAACTAGTGTAGCATGTGTAACCAATTATTTGTTTGATTTAATATTTTTATATAGTTAATTTAACACTGAGGACAAGGTGGACTCAGCAAAGTGATGCAAGATGTTTTTTGAAGGGACCAAAGGCAGCAGGACTGGAACCCAAAGACCCACTTCGAAAGGAGCTGGTACACAGGAGTTTTATCCGAGCGCAAAAAAAGAAAGGACCACAATATAGCAAATAGCTGAGAAAGGGATATTTTTCACCAAGACACTCTTTTTTGCCTGAAATATGAAAGCAAGCAAGAACCCCGGAGAGTAGCTGAAGGACCAGGTGTGTTTGCTCAGGCAGGGTGACACAGTGGCAGCCAGGGACACCCAGACCTGCCATTTGGCTGCAACCCATATAAACCTGAAGAAGTGAAGAAAACCACTTCACTCTGGGCTTTGACCTGCAGGCGATCCATAAAAATAAAGAAAGAAGATGTCTGCTTTCTTCTCTCTGCTGTTTCAGAGATCCTTCCTCAAGGTGGCAAGGCCCACACTGCAGGCACTCTCCCTGGTATTCCCTTTACAGCTGTGCTGAACATGAGGGTCTCTCACATGTCTAATGTGAGTGTGCTATGAGAGATGAACACTGTCATGAGGGATGAACACTGGGGGGAAGAAATGGAAACAACAGTGTTAAGGTTTCAAGGACATGCCAAAAGCAGCATGGCTGGCAAGTGCTTATAGGTAGACTCTTTAGAGCAGTAAGATAAAGCAGAGCCTGGCATGGTCACAATGAGTCTTTCATGAGAAGAAACTCTTGGGCTGTCTGAAAACCTGTGTGTGGCAGCAAAGAGAAGGAGTTAGGTGGGCTTCCTGTAGGGCTGCTGTAAGAGACATGCCATGGGCAAGACCCTCTTCAGATCATCAGTTGTCTGTTAATGTTTCACTGCCAGCTACAGTGGCAGGCCTTGGTGTGGACTAAACTCCCTTCCCAGAAGCTGGCTGCAAGCATGCCCTCCAGGTCAGGAAACATGGGAAATACAGAAAGGCACTGGAAGAGAAGTTTCCTCTTACCAGCAAGCGCTGTCCCAGCCAACATTGCCTTCTCCAGGTGGGCTTCCATGAATGCACAAGGCTGGAGGAAGAGGTGGGAGTGAGTCCTGTGGCTGCACAGAGTGCTGTGGGGCATGTGGATGATACTCTCCCCCTGAGCCACAAGCAGTGTCTCCTTTGCCTTGTATCCATAGCTGTTCTGGCCTACCCTTGCTTCTCTCCATGTTAATGGTCAGTACCCGAGTGCAAGGAGAGAGACATCTGCCTCCTCTGTTTCCCTCTCCACTACTCTTTCTATCTCCTCAGGACTTTCCTACTGCCTGCAGCTCTCAGCATCACCTATGACAGCACAAACTAGTGGAATGTGGCATATATACCCCATTTAATGCTACAATTTTAATGATGTTGGGATAATTGTTCCTCTTTTCCTTTGCAGGTTTTTGGGCAAGGGGCAAAGCAGAAAATGTTGCAAAGTGGACTGGATCTTAGCACCAGGGTCCTGTCCAGGGAACCAGGGTCTAGATATGCTAGTCTGGGGTGACTGACGGCAAGATAGAGCCGGGGGACTCCATCCTGAGCCTTGACTGAGTGTGAATCCTGCCTAGGGCACCTCTGTCATGCCTTCCTTGGTGGTTCAAGGTGGATCATTTCACTCATTCATAGATGGATTCCCAATCATTTGGTGTTTTTTGAGTTGTTTGCAATGAGGCACTAGGGTCTCAACTTTAGAACGAAGTTTTCTACAAGCAGTTGTAGCTTTGCCTTGAATTATTATATCCTGTGTAATACCTGAAACTTTGAAATCTAATCAAGGAAATCTGGCAGTCAGAGTAAATGCGTTCTTTTTTGCCTGGACTACTGCATGGAGAAATGTGAAACAAGGGAGTGTTGTGGAGCCCTTGGATACCTCAGGGAAGAACACTATGGAAACTCACCAGGTAAACTGGACCTTTCTAGATGAGGTTTTTAACCGAGTGTAAATAATAAATAGGTTATGCCCCAAACAGCTACCATTGTTTGCAAGTGGTGACCAATTCTTGCACTTGATGTCTATGACAGAGGTGAAGCAAGAAATGGACATTTGGATCAGTGCATGTGCAGCAGTTAAGTCAAGCATATAGCAGGTTCAAACCACAGAAGAAATATCTATTCATAACTCTGAAGGACTAGCCTTCATGTTTTCATTCCAAACTACTCCCAGGTACAGAATATCTTGGGTTAATCTGTGTCTAACTAGTACTTCCCCTAGTCATCTGTTCCTGACAGAGGCCCCAGGATAACACACCAGCAAAGTTGC
The DNA here is from genome assembly GCF_001715985.3 of Manacus vitellinus. Taxonomy (NCBI): domain Eukaryota; kingdom Metazoa; phylum Chordata; class Aves; order Passeriformes; family Pipridae; genus Manacus; species Manacus vitellinus. The sequence goes on along the minus strand of NW_021940208.1, from coordinate 11,853,118 downwards.
TGATCACTTGATTTATCTTCTGGTTAATCACACATGGGTGAGTCCAGATCCCCAGGCAAAGCCACTGGGTCCAGGTCATTGAGGTTCACAGAATTTTGTGACAAAGGAGAACTGTATCAGGACCAGGGCTACCTCCCAGGTCGTTGGTTCTCTGATCAGTGGTGAGGACTTTGGGACCTTGATTTGAAGGCTGCTAACTGAAGAGCTTTTAAGGTGTTGCAAGCTCAAGTACAGCAAAGCCCTTTAGCACTTGTTGAACTTTAGGAATATAAATGAACTCTGGAAGATTAATACTGTGCTTAAAGGCTTTGCTGAATCAGCATCAATTCCAGAGCTGGATGGCTAACTGAAGTAGACAGGGTCTGTTCCACAGTCAATTCTCTGGGTCATCATGACTGAGGAGTTCCTGAGAGGGAGAGGACTTTTCTTGTGTTGCCCCATCACGACAAACATTCAGACTGCAGTGGCCAGCAGTAATTGCACATGGTAGTTCCAAACGATCATAGATTATTTCTGCCTTACTCTGGACTGGAAAGGGATTGTAATTCCCCACGTGGGTTTCCTGGAAAACACAGACTCTATTCCGTGGATCCTTGTCTTAGGGTGATGGCCTCAAGACTCTCTGCAAAAACATGGTATAGTATAGACCATCATATTGCCTGGCTCTGGGCATAGATCAGGGTGTAATCTGTTCTACTTATGAGCGTGCACCTTGCAGTCATGGCTAAAGTCTTTGCAACCAACATCTGAATCACCTTAGGAGATGTGAAATTTTAATATAAGAAAAAAACCTTTAATATATATTAAACACTTTTAGACATTTTGATGACAAAGAAAGACATACCCTCTCCTTTCTTTTCATCCTTCTCTTCATCTGTGTTCAAGATCTGTTAATTGAGTCCTTTTTTAAAAAATAAAGGTAACTTTGACTGATCTAGTATTTATCAAAATAATCTACAAATATTCAATTTTATTTTCAGACCTTTTTGCAGAGTTTCTTTCTTTCCCTTCTTCCTTCCTCCTTCCCTCCCCAACCCTGAGTAGACTCCAGTCTGTTCTCTTTGTCTTGGTGTTCTTGAACCAGCACACATAGCTACCCCGCCACTGCAGGCATGGCCAAACCCCAGCCACAGCACATGCTGCCATTTTCTGCAGGGCAGTTAAAGAGGGGGGAAAGGAGCTGAGGAGGATGGTCAAGATCCACCAGTAGGAGCTTGGGGAAAGTGACATCAGTGACAAGAGCAGTTGAGAGGTCCCAGCTCTCTGCAGGTGACTGGGGGAGCTGTGGGACACTCTGGGACTGAAGTACCCCTGCTGGCATTGCTGTTAGCACCAGACAGCTTTCCATGACCTAGTGGTGGGAACTGGCTTGTTTCTGAAGTGCTGATCAATCTGCATCCCAAGGCAATGTATGCTGTAGCTGGTGGCAGCCTGACCCCACTTGGTTTACTGAAGCTGGAAACCCAGGTATGCACTAGTGTGTACACAGAACATAAAGCCAGGGAAGTGTGACTCTGACATGGAGCAGGGGATGGATCACTTTGGATACACCACAACACTCATTTTCAGGGAACTGAACAGTCTTGTGGCTGTGGTTAAGGCTAGGTTTCCTGAGAAATTTTCGCAGTGAATTTTCAGAATAAGTTGCTAGAGTTTTCATATGTGAAGTGGTCTTTAGTTGAAGATTTCCAGTGGGTGTAAATTGGCATTTGATCTCTGGCTGTCAGCAAATCTGCTCTACGGGAGAGTCTCTCTCCTTTTTGGTTCTTTTTTTTTTTTTTTTTTAAATTAAATTAAATTGAATCAATGGTGAAAAATGTCGAAAGCCTGATCCAATTGCAGAAACACATATCGAGCCATGTTCCACAGGAGACTGTTCTACATCTGAAATTACTCGATATTTTTATTAATGACTTGCACAGTAGAATACAGAGTTTGCTTATTAAATTTATAGATGTCATCAACCCAGAAGATGCTGGAGACAGTAGAAGATGGGGATAGAATTCAAAATAAAAACAGGTGCAAAGTATTACATTAACATAAGAATAGACACCTTTAAAGAGAGTTGAGAGAGAATGACTGGTGAGGCAGCATTTCTACAGGAAGAGAGATGCCAGTCTCACCCTTGCTATCTAATTGGGCATTTTAACTAAATGAACAAGTAGAAAGCTTTCACCTTTCAAGCATCATGCTGCAGTGGCAAGGTCTCTGTTGAAATACTGTTCAAAATCACATTTGACTAGTTGAGTACAGTCCAGAAGAGATCAACAAAAATGATGAGAGGTCTAGAAAACAGCATATGTGGGATTAAACCTTTAGAAAGAGGCAAATATCAATACCAAATGAGATATTGCCTCGTTTTCTGTTCTTACCCAGTGATGTCCTGTACCCTGGGCAGAAATGAATGGAGTTGTCTGCTCTGGCTTTATCTACAGGTCCCAGCTGCTGTCTTCACAGCTTCCCTCCACCTCCTTCTAGCACACCTGGACTACAGCCAGACAGCGCCTCTCTCTGTCCCCATCTGCCCTTGTACAATCCTGCTTGAGCAGATACCCCTACTTTTTTAGCTACTATTATCTGGTGCTAATTTGTGAACTTCCTTTCCTGCCAATTCTGGCCCCTAACACAGCCTTGAAAAGAAATAAATGTCTCAGTGCAAAGAATGTATACAACCATGAGACATAAGCAAAGCAATTTCTTTGGTACTGGCTATTGTTTCTCCTTGCTTTCTGCTCAGCAGGTTTCTTAAGGATATTTGATTTGCTTGCTGGTCATCCTATGCAGGTGGAAATCACAGTGAGATCTCTATGACAAATGGACCCTTTATGTGTTTTCTGTTCTTGTGTGGGAAGGTAGTGCTGAAATTAATTTAGTCTGAAGGAAAAAGGAAGGATCCTCTGTCAGTATAGCAGGTCATAACCTGAGTGTGAGACAACAGTACCACATCATTGTGGAAATGACAGGAATTGTACTGGAGTACTTAAACAAAAGTACAATCTTCAAACCACACAGAATAATCCTTCTCTCAACATTTTGGTTCATCTAGGCTGGGATTAGGTACAGTTCTGGAAGAAGAAATTCAAGGAAGCCCCAGACCTGCTGATAGAGGAGAGAAAAAAAAATCCAGACCAGCCCCACAAACACCTGATATCCAAAATGATATAAGCAGTAGGACTGAAAGAACTGAGGTTCTTTAGTAAGAAGATAAGACTGAAGAGGGAGATGAAAATAGTCTTTAAGTGTGTAAATAGTAGTGTAGGGAAGAAAAGAATAAACTATACTATTATAATAATGAAAAAAACAGTAGTCTTACATTTCAGGAGCTGTTAGGAGGGCCAGCTCAACAGTAAAGACAGCTGAGCACTAGACTGTCTTTCTTAAGGGTTCTGTGTGTTTATAAATGCAAGTTTCTAAGCACATGTTGGGGAATCATCCTTCATCCTTCAGGAGCACTTAGTTGTGGAGTGATTCTGCCTTAGGGCTGAAGGCACAGACAACCTGTCTTGTTGTCTTATTGTGTTTCTTCATGTTCTCTACTTCAGATTCATTTATAGAGAGGATTGTTCTGTGGCAGTCTCTGGAAAAAATAAGCAGTTTTGGCATGCTGGCTCCTAGACAGGAACTGAAAACTGAAAGAAATTGAGGTCCCGCACCAGGGCAGTAAGTGTTTCACAAGAACGTGCTAAAACAATATTAGCAATAGTAAACAAAAATTACAATGAGCAAATGAAGAATAAGGCTATAGAAAGATGACATAATTATAGATGAAGGAAATTAGTCCTATTAATAATACAGAAAAAAAAATGAAAGAAACTGTAAAGATTGTAATTTCTGTGTTAAAAACGTTAGTGGATAAATAGTAAATAAGTAAAATGTCTAATTTTCCAAGGAAAAGTTTTATATGAAAACTGGGGATTACAGGCAGGTAGGAAACTTCCTGAAAATAAGTTCACAACAAGAGGAGCATCACCTTGTCATGGGGGTCTTCTTTATATCCAATCACTAATGTAAAACTGTCTCCTATCTGACAGATGGCTATACTTAGTCTGTTGTTTGCTGAAAGCTTCTTTCTCAGCTCATGTGTCTAGAAAATCCTGGCTCTTGTATCACTTCTGGCATCTCTCACTTGCATTTTTCCTGCTATTCTATTTTCTATTAATCTGAGTCAATTTAGCAAATGAGAAAATGAGGACCACACAGCACATAATTTGATTACTCATTTTCTCTTAAACATTTACCCATATTACTGAAAACTAATTCTCATTCAGCACTACTGGTTTTAGCCTACAAAAATGTAAAAAGAATCTGAGGTTATAAGACTAGTCCAGATGGGGATAATGCCTCCCTGCAGTCAGCAGGCAAGAGGGGGTATTTTTAGGGAGAGGTTCATGTGGAAGTATCTGTTCCTCTCTATTGTTGTCCTGTTGTCTCTCTCAGCAGCTATAAAGGAACCTCACTGTGATTATTTCAAATGTAGACATCTGCACTATAGATGTCTATGTTCATTCAGAATCTCACCTCTTGTTTCTAAATAGTACTTTGCTTATTCATACTTTAATAGAATAGAATATAATAGATTCTTTATTGCCCTTTCATATTTCTTTGGCAATAGGTGTGATTTCTGGGTTTGCTGATATACTGTTTCCATGAGATAGTGTGTTCTTCTGCAGGATGCAGTTAGCTGTGGAGCATCTTATCTACATCCCAAGCTGCAGGTGAGGAAGGTTTGACAAAGCCAGGCTGTGTGATTTATAGCTGGTTTATACCTAATTGTAATGGTCAGTTTGACATTAGAGTTGCTCAGGAACATGGCTACTGAGAGTTGATGGGTGGCAACCAGTATCTTGGTAATAGTGTGGAAGGAGTACAAAATGGCCTCATGGCCAGGCTTCGTGAACGAAGATTTGGGAAGGACTCTACCCACGTTTGTTGCAAGTGTGTTGGTGGCTGAAAAGGCCAATACGAGATAGACAAGTCCGGTTGCAAAAGGCACAGCAGAAAGACTCCTTAGGTGGTATATTCTGCAAGGCACGATTCTTTCTGCGTTGTCTTTTCTCCTCAAGGGTGATCCTGTGTGCTTTCTCAAAGGAAGCAGCAGTGTTATAGATGGTGTGTCTCCAGGCTTCCCGACTAGAGGCCAGAGTAGACCAGTTATGTTGATCAATATGGCCAAGGCTGAGATGTTGTTTCAGGGAGTCCTTGTATCTTTTCTTCGGGGCTCCTCTCTTGCGGCAGCCAGGGGCAAGTTCACCATAAAGCAAGATCTCAGGGAGGTGGTGGTCCTTCATCCTGGAGACATGCCCTGCCCAGCACAACTGTGTTCTCAGCAAAAAAAATGGCCTAGAGCACACAGAAATACACAGTCAGTCAGCCAAAACCATCTTTCTGTACTTACTTACTTTGATGGATGCTGTTTACCTCCACTCCTCTTCTGAGTTCCTGGGCACTTATTGCCTTCAACCCTTCCTACAGCTCACTCAAAATACACCACTGAGATTATCTTCATGAGCATTTATCATGCCTCGTTCCTGTTGATTTCTCCCTTCCAGCTCACAGAACCACAGAGTCAGAGAATGGCTGAGGCTGAAGAGAGGTCAACAGGTCCAACCACCTCCTCGAGCAGGGCCACCTAGAGCTGGTTGCCCAGGACCCTGTTGAGATAGCTTTTGAATTTCTCCAAGGTCAGAGAGTCCACAACCTCCCTGAACAACCTGTGTCAGTGCTCAGTCACTCTCACTACAAAAAACTTTTTCCTGATCTTCAAAGGGAACCTCCTGTGTTTCAATTTTTATCCATTGCCCCTGGGCCTGTCACTGGGCACCACTGAAAGAACCTGACTCTGTCCTCACTTCAGGTATTTATAGATATTGATAAGATCCCATCTGAGTCTTCTTTTCTCCAGGCTGACAGTCTCAGTTGTCTTGGGCTTTCCTCATAGAGGAGGTGTTCCAGTGTCTTAATTATGTTTTTACCCTTCATTGGACTCTCTCCAGCATGTCTGTGTTTCTTTTGTACCAGGCAGTGCTTATTTCTACTTCTGTGTTTTGTTGATAAAAATTCAAACTTTTTCTAGATTACTATATTTAATCTTGTGCAGGGTATTCTATGAAACACATAGTAGAAAAGGTGATAGGAGCTGATTTTCTCTGTCCACCACAAAAAATAATATTGCTTACTAGGTTTTAAAAGTGTCCAGTCCTTACAATACTAAGGAAATAAAAACCAGAAATTGCCCTAGTACATGACCTTCTTCTGAACACAGACAAAGAGAACCGTGCTGAAATAATCAGGATTTCCACATGCACAGCTCCTGACAGACCACCAGGAGCAAGGTGGAGGTACATGGGCAATGAATGGAGAGCTGAACCATGAAGACTGAAAAGGGAGTGAGAAAATCGAAGCAGGTGTGGTCTTGCACATCTTCACAGTCTATTCCATGCTTTCCCAAAGCTATAAGAAATGGTCGGGCAGTCCAATGTCTCAAACGATCACTGGTTTGGGAAGCAGAAGGTATACATGAATACAAGAAACTGAGAATATGAGAAAGACAACACACAACAGTGCCAAATGAAGCTTGCATTCCTAGGTGTGGTATTTTCAAGGGTAAAAATAAGAAATTAATAATTTTTCAAAAGCTTCTAATGTAATTTTTTTTAATAACATCATAAAATAAGCTAATTGTGTATAGTATATGTTTTTATGTATTATAGACATAAATTTATTTTCCATGTTCCATATAGATTGTAAATGTGTTGTAGCATCAAAATAATAATTTTATAAAGTCAATACACTGCTTAGTATTATATTTACCTTATTATTAAAAAATTTAGAGGTTTATATAAAAGCTGAAAAGCAGTGGCATAATTTTTATTCTCCTCTGCCTGCAAAAATAATTGTATTAAACTGGATGAATAATGAAGGGATGAAACACTCTGTATCATCATCATTTTTCTATAGTCATGTTTTATTAATCAAATTCATCACTTTTCCTGTTTTCTTTAAAAATATTCTGACATTTTCAAGGATATTAAAATACAGGAGAGGGAGTGAGAAAGCAGGGCATGTGTCAGTAAGAGATCAGGATCTTACCATTGTAGAGTTTTTTTGATTTTGATAGTTTACGTAAGCTGATCTTAGGAAACTTGTTGAGGCATCCAAACAAAATTGGCATAATTACATGGTAGCAAAAATCAATATCTGGTCTGCTTTGTACTTATTAAGTGCTATATCTAAGCCATGTAGTGTGAAATCAAATCCAAGGCAGCTCACTTTTGGCACCCCAGGTCACCAGGTTGTTTTGTTACAAATACAAAAAATGATACTTCCCAAGTCCAAGAGTGACAGTTCTTGTCCTAGGCTTGAGTTTTCTTATGGGCCTCTGAAGTGTGCATGAGAGTCACTTAGGGCCAAATCCCTGAAAGTGGCCTCATCCACCTCCCCTGTACACTGTGGGCTCACTGTGTTTTGGGATCCTACCTCTGGGGCTGGGAAAAGACAGGAATCTCATGACTTGAACAGAGTCTGAGGGGAGGTGGATCCTGCCAGGCTGCACATCTATATCATTGCTACCAGAGGTGAAGTGGCCAAGGGTGACTGTTTGGGCTAGCAAAGGAGAAATTAATGTGGGGATCTTCTTTTGCAGTCTTAACCAGGTCCCAGACTTTTTTTTTCTGACTCCTGCTCCTTTACATTCACGTGCAGCCAAGGGCAGGTCTAAGTGTCCCTGGCTACCGTGCTGTGACCCTGTCTGAGCAAACACACCTGGTTTGACAGATGTGATTGCACAGTCCTTGTGAGGGAAAACGTCTCCTCTGGATTTTGACACCCCTTTGGAAAAGTAAAATTAAACTTCTGGTTTAAAAAGGAAAGAAGGCTGTGCTTCCATCACATGCTGTGCTCTTTTGGTGCCATCCACCAAAGGCTCATTCAACTTCCCATCATCTCAATTTGCGGATGTTGTACATACCTATACAAAGCACTGACAAGAATAAGGAAGTCGAGGGTGGGAAAAGCATCATCACCTCTTAATGGTTAAGAAACAGAGGGAGCAGAGCAAATGTTGGAAGAGAAAGTTAAAAGAGGGAAATTCTTTACCTTCTGATAGTTCCAAGTTTGGCACTACTCCTTGCTATAAAATTCTGAGGCTCAAGATACTTTTCTAAAATATATTTTCCTCTTTGCCTATTGAATAGAGAAACAGCCTCTGTCAGATGCTGCAAGTCTGACCAAAGCCCCTGGGGAGCATCGGTTAACTCTATGTTAAGAGAGTCTCAACTCCAGTGGTCCAAATTCACCTCTCCTTTTGTTGTGACTTCCTCTAAGATCGTGCCCTGAGGTTCAGTATCACCTTTCTGGAAAACCTGCCTTCTATGCCTCCCAATGGCAGAATCACTGTGGGCATCCCAGCATGTCTGACTTCGGTTAAGCTTGTTGCAAAGCAAAGCATACTGTTTTTTGTTGAGCTAAAATGACAGCTGAAAAAAAAAGGACATGTAAACTATAAATTACTGACACATTTGTTGAGCTCACCAGGAATCCTGTTCAACAGAAGGTGCTGGGAAACACAAGGCTTGAGTTTACTTATCCTTTGTTTCAGATCAGGTCCTTTATGTTTCTTCATGTAGTTTGACCCACCTTTCCAGACATCCAGCAATAGGTAAAATGATTATGACAGTTACTCTCAGAAGGCAAACATTCCCATGGCCAAATATCTGCATAGCCAGCAGCAGAAATCGATATTAAGCTTGTACCACAATCACAGCAAGGAGCACATAGATATTCGTATAGCCCTTCAGTGATGGTGGATACCCCTACGGTCACAGCATCTGCTGCTTGTTGGCTGTTGAACTCCCAGAGGAGCTCCTCATGGGCACTGTGAGCAGGTCAGCAAGTGCTGTGTCACTGCCTGGGTAGTAACTATTGTTCCCATGGTGTTTGTCAATGGACTGGTGGGGAAAAGCAAGCTGCCTTGGCAGGGTATAAATTCCCCTGTCCATATACCAGCTCTCCTTCAGCAGATGCAGAGTACAAGACATGAAGTTCCCTATGCCAGCTACATTCTCCCTGCTCCTCCTCTGCACCCCAGGCACAGGGGAGCGTGAATACACTTCTGTGCTTGCCGTGCCCAATGGAGGCCACTGGGGCAAGTGGGGCAGTCGGCAGTTTTGCCGCTATAGCTATGCCAATGGATTTGCACTGAAGGTAAAATTCTCTCCGTTTCCTACCATCTCCTGTTCCTGCACCCTGGTCTAAAGCTCTCCAGCTCCCAGTACAGTCTTCTCTAGAGTCTAAGGACTTTCTGCAGAGTTTTTCTTCTTCTTGAGTATGGTAATATGTACATAAAACTATGAGTCTTCTGGAGCATATTGCCACTGTAGGTACACCAGAAAGGAAAAATACATTTTTTTTTTTCTTCTTAGGCCAAGAGTTCTCCCATTAGATACAACAAAAACAGAGCTACTGCCAGAATTCTTTTGCTGTCAGATAGGATAGAGGTGTGCTGGCAGTTGCATAGTCTGCATGTGGCGGATGTTGCTGAGAGAAGTCACGTCAGTGCTAAAATCTGCTGCTGGATTCAGGGAAAGAGACATCCTCCACCAGTGTCTCTCCTGGAGCTCTGAGACTCTGCCTTACCCGGGTCAGAAATAGAAAGCACAAAGAGCATGTTACAAGGGTTTTATAGGTTTCCAGTAACAGTCATCTTTTCCATGTGCTTCCCAAAACATTTTCTCTTTCACATTACAGAAAGGAGTGGGGACTGTTTATGACAGGCATGTCAAGGACTTTTCCTGGCTCTTCTCCCTCTTACCTTTATCTTTGCCTCTGTGTGACTTCTACTGCAGGTGGAGCCTGCCCAGTTTGGAAGAGATGACACCGCTCTGAATGGCATACGCCTGCATTGTCAAGATGATTCAATAACTGAGTCCTTGGTGGGGGAGTAAGTAACACTGTGTTTTCTCTCCTGTTTGTCATGTACCAGCTCACCAAACACCCATGGGTGTTACCATTTACAGGAGTCTCGTCTCTGACTTACTTTGTATGTACAGCGCTGTAACATAGTGAATTAAAACAGGTGGTTGGGGCTTGTGTTCATTAATTTTTATGGTAATTAAACACAGTTACCTCACATTACTGCTTTTTGTTTGCTCTTGAAATTTCTGCAGAGCACTGTAAACACCTTAAATATGGTCCCAGGCATAGAGTATTTCTTTGAAAATCTGCAATGTATGGGGCAAATATGAGAAAAGGGGTTTCTAACCACACATTTTGAAACTGCTTAGGTGGCCCTGCTGCAGGGAACAGTACTGCACCTCTGGACAGCAGAGTGTCTGCCCTCCCTGGTATCTGGTGTGTACTTGTTACATGTGTCAGGCATGCATCATAAAACATGTGCTCAGGCTGCCCTTGAAGTTTCCACCAGAACTGTAACTATCCCGATGTTTTTCTGATGAGATATCAATGAAGAAAAAATACACCCTTGGAGGACAAGGAAAAAAAAAAGGAGAAAATAAAGGCCCCAAACTGCCCAGGATGCTGAGCTGGTCATGGCTGTGAGCAAGGAATTGTTAAGCCTCAGAGTAGCATGACGAGAAGGAGCCCTTTTCAGCAGTTTGCAGAGCCCAGACATTCTTCCATTTGCTTTTTGTCAGGTGGGGTACCTGGACCATCTTCCAAGTTTGCCCTGGAGGCTACTTGACCTCCTTTTCACTGAGAACAGAGAAATCCCAAGGAGGAGGTGATGGCACAGCAGCCAACAACATTCAGTTCAGATGCTCAGATGAAACTGTGCTAGTAGGTGATGGACTGTCGTGGGGAAGCTTTGGCCCATGGAGCACAAGCTGCAAGATATGCGGTCTCCAGACCAAGGTAGAGCCACCACAGGGGCTTAAGGATGACACAGCACTCAACAATGTGAAGTTCTTCTGCTGTAAATGAGCACTTACTCCATGTTCATCACTGCCTACACATTGCATATCCCACAGCAAATGAAGTATCAGTAAAGCTTTGCTCTAACTTCCTACTGGGACATGTCTGTGATGTTTTGACTGCTTGTATCTTGCCATACTGGCCCATGTCTTAGATAATAATGTGTTTTACAGCTACTGCTATATTATCATGGCTGCTCATAGTTACAAAAGTATATTGTGTTCACAAGAATCATTGCATCATGTACTGCTGGTATGTTGCTGTGAAAATGCCCAATCTCTGACAATTGCTCAGAGCTGACAGATTTCTTAACTTCTTTTTTTTTCTGACTGGCAAATTTTTTTTGAGGTTTCCTTTGCCCATTTGACCAAAGTGAAAATGACCAGTGAGAGCTAAATGGGTCAAAACACAATTTTTAGTGGGCTTATGAGAAGCATCAGCCGTTTACTGTCATTGCCCACTCTGAGCTTTAATTGTCTCAAAATTTGTACATTTTTTTACAAGCAATCTGTTAGCTCATACCTGAGTTCCTGCCTTCGGAAACACTTTCAGCTAGAAAGTGTGTTTACACTGTACATTCATCTAAGTGTGGTACTGTATCATCTAGGTGGGCAGTATCTCCCCAAAGGGAGTGTGCTCTGCTGGCCCACCTAGCTGTTAGAATAAACCATTTTCATGGGACTTGCGTTTTTTTGTTTGTTGCCTCTGGGCATCATGCTCTAAATAGAATGGGGAGAATCCAAATCAAAAATAAACTCTATGTAATTAATCCATTTTATTTATGCTCCAATTTACTGGGTAAGCTGGAAATTATTATCTTGTCCTGATGTGCTAGATGTAAAAAAATGTACTCTTCATTTGGGGAAAAATCATGCCTGGAGATCATTACTGTGCATTGATGTCTGAGCCACGTGGAACAGCACAGAGATGATGGATGTTCCTTCTGCCAGTTCACATCCTCTCTCTCCTCAGCTCATACATAGCAGCCATCACCACTCTGTCTCTTCATCCATGTAAATATTTCTTCCCATCGTTTACCTCAAAAAGTACTCAAATAATAACTATATTTTCTTTTACGAGAAATACTATATAACAGGCAAAGCAAGAACAAATTTGATAAATACTTTGGTTAAAAGAGTTTTGATAGAAATGTCAGGGGTTTGCTTTTGAGTAGATCACTGCTCTCTCTATCCTGTGTACTGTCTCTGGTGGCAATGATCCATAGCTAATTCTTGCTGCAATAAAAGGTTTCTCTGCATCAGGGAAGTGATGAGTAGGAATTTTATTGGCAAAGCCAACAGCAGTCATTGGATGTTTGGTGCTTGGTAATGTTGTCTAGTGCTGGCCCTTGGAGCACACAGTAATTTCTCATAATGTTTGTGTCATTTTGCCTTCCAGTCCCCATTTTGACCTCACAGGAATTTTCTTAGTGGTGGGTGATGAGTGGAGAAGCCAACCATATGGAACTCAGGACCGATTGCACCTACTGCAACCAAGTGGAGAATAAAACATTTCTCTTGGCTCTGTCTGTACTGCACAGGGTATTGCTTCCTGTCTTTTGCCTCCTGAGGCACAACTGAGATAAACTGATGCATCTCTAATGACATTATCCAAAGTTACTTCAAGTGAAGCACTTACCAAAGCCTTGGTAGTGCAAGAAGATATCTTAGAAAGATTTCTGGATTTGAATGATTTTATTTTAAAGAAATTAATACGAAATTTTTCAGTCAGACCTTCTGCTGCAACTTTCCACAGGTCTGATTTGTTTGATCTCAGGATCTGATTTATTTCTTAACATTTTAAGTTGGTTTTCTATAATTTGATATTTCTAAGTGAGCCTTTAACTGCTTTCTGTCCTCCTCTTGACTGCAGACACTTTAAGTGTGCAACTGCTTTATCAAAGAAAAGCTTGTTTCGAAAAACCAACACAGTCAGCACTTGAAATACAAGCGATTATTAACTTCAAGGGAGCATTTTGTAACTTCCATCTCAATTTAGAAGTTTCTGAAAAAACTCTTATTTGTCATATATCCAGCTGTCTGTAAACATAGAAATCCCTCAAATCCCTCAGCTCTAGCATTTAGTTGCAAGAAAAAAAGCCAACAACAAAAAAACCCCAAACCACAAAAACCAAAATCCCAACAAAAAAACCAACAACACCAAAACACCCCGCCCAACAAAATAAAAGAAAAAAGTTGGAATCTTCTTCTAACAAGTTGAACTAAACTAAATTAAATCTAAATTCTGATGCTATTGGAGTTAGCTGGGGTTAACAGTGACCACACAGAAACTTACTTTCCAAAATGACCCTTTTCAAACCTTACACATGGAGATATCTTAATTTGAATCTAGTTGCTTGGCTTCTGTTTTCTTATGAAATAGGAATAATTTAATCTTGCAAACTGACATCCAGTATAATTAGTGAGATGATATTTGAGGGCATAGAAAAAAATAGCTGTACTGATGTAAACAAAATAGGCTTCATTTGATGAAAGTGAACAGGAATCATGGTAACATGATTATCTGGATTATCTGCATTATCTTCCAAAACCTGGGGAATCCCTTTGCTCAGGCAGAGGTAGGTAGCTGCATGCATTCCACAGAAGTCTTGGAGGGCCAACTACTGATCACCTTCCTCCAGAATATGCAGGACAAAACTCATCAATTATTTTATACTACGATACTCTATGATCATGTCACCAGCAAATGTGGCAACATGACATTTCAAGTGCTTTTTTTCCTCACTGTGTGAGTAAGTTGTATCTCTTGGAAAGATATGCTGTGTGAATCCAAGTTGTGCGTGGAGCCAGTTATGTGTGGGAAAAGAAGTTTGTTAGTTTCTCAGTTCTACGGGTGGAGCTAATTCTTGGAATGATCATTACCACTGCGCTAAAGTGCTTAAAAGAAGGAATTATTTTCTTTTTGAGTGATTTGTTCAAGAAGCAGTGCCTGTTTTCTTATGTGTGTGTATGTGTGTGTATATGTAGACAATTGAAAAACTTGAACTTCGTATTGCACATTTCTTCTCCAGAGGGTAGGCCAGGCTGGAAGACTCTGAACATCTGATACTTCTCTGCAAATGATTGACTCAGTTAAATTTTGAGGTTTCACTTGCAAAGAATTATTCACAGCACCAGCAAAACTGAGCTTTTATGCTTCTGTGTAGTACCAGGTGTAACATAGCTTCCTACCAGTGCGTGAATGGACACTCCGAATGAGAACTGTTCCAAGAAATGTTTGGAAGACAGAATACCACCTCCTCTTAACATACTTTCTTCTGTACTAATCGGCAACTTCAAAATCAAATGGGTATGTTTTTGTGATCTGAATATTGATGAAAAATTTCCAGATTGGTCTCCACTGAATAGTCCACTCACAAAACAGGAGTCATACACAGAAAAGATGGGGTGGGACCTGAAAGCAGGTGTCAGCCACTTGTTTCATTCAGAGTGGAGGAATCAGAATTTTTCAACAGAAATAAAGGTATAAAAACATTACCAAAGTGTGCTGTAACTGGAATCTGTGAGTAGCTACATCTTCATCACTTCAAAAAGCCACTGTGTGTCTCTGGCACATCTAGGAGTTGGGAACATGTTGCCAAAGAAACAAACATACAGCTCCTATGCAATATTAATGGGACTAGTGCCAAGACCAAGGACCCAGCAAGAATCATCCCTGAGTCTACTGTTAATGTGGCAATTTTGGATCTGAAGTATGAGTAGGCTTGGGGAAGGCAAAGAGGAGTTTTCCACCAACCTATGCATATGTGGCACAGCTCCCAGGGAGGCTGGCAGAAGCAGCAAGTCTGGAGCTTTCCAGAAGTGATTTTTTTAAAGCCAATCCTATTGAATAAGCCTGAATCAGACCCAGGACAGACATGCTGTTAGTGGTGCTCTGGTGAACCTAACTTTGAGTCTGCTTCTAGAAAGCTGACCTTAGAAATCTTAGCCTTTATACCTGCATTGTTCCTGTTGCAAGGAAAATAGATATCCCATCCATCACAGGTGTTCTGAAGCTGAAGATATTAGTTTTTGTGACATGTAGAGAAAACATCTGAAGATGCCTTAGCTACATACAATTTTTAATACTATATATGAAAAAGATTTGCACCACGCAGCTCATGCTCAATGTCATAGTTAGCAAGTGTTGCAACCCCATAAAGTCAGCCCTAATTAACTAGTGTGATTGCCAGTGAGGAAACAACTGAAAACATCCATTCTAGAATTTTCTGAGTCTAATTATTTGGAAATCTTGTACAGAACGTGAGCAGCAGAGAACATTAACCTATGGGTCATGAACAGAAAAACAGCAGGGCTTGAGAGAGGTGATTAACGAAGGATTGAATTCTGGCTTCCATTCTCCCTCACAAAACTGAACCTGTGGACATGCCTTTGTCCCACAGGACTGAATATCTATGGTATTGTGTTTGAATACTAACATTTTGTATGAGAAGTTGTTGCATGGTTTGTACCTGCCTGCTTTGTCTTCTTCTCTGTAGAAAGGGAGCTTACCCAAGGCAATCCAAGCTCCTGCAAATAATGTTGGAAACTGTTGTCCTAGCAGGAATGAGGTAGAAACTACCTCCTAGTCTCAGTGAAAGCTGGGGGAAATGAATGGGCTGTTGGGCAATTCAGAAGCACAATTAGTAGAAAGGTGGCAACACCACATGTATAGAAATCATATTTCTCTTGGAATCCTTCTTAGGGAATTTTGGTTTTGGTGCATGTTTCCTTAGCTTTCCATATCCTACCATAGCAAAACTTGGAAGACGTCAGTCACCTCTCATAAACCCTTAAAACACAGACAGACTCTGTATATCTTGATGTCTTCTGCAACAGGTCACGTAGCTGGGTGACATTTGACTGCACCAGCAACTGGGCCTCTCCAGCCAAGAGTAACAACTATTCCTTTTTGATCACTCAAAACCGCTTCAACAGCAGTGGTGGGGTAGTGGTAGTTTGGTGCACTTCTTAATGAACATAAACTGCCAAAATGGACATCAATGGCATCTTTAGTGCCTGTGTAGCAAAGAAAAAAGTGAAGGTACTGCAAGAACACATGCATGAGTTTATTAACTCAGTCTGTGGAAAAGGATGTTTTCAGAGGTACCATGACAGCACGAGAAATCAGGTTACTGCTTGAGTCTTTTCAGGATCAGGCCCCCAACAGATCTGAGATAGTCCCTTTGTGTTGCTGCTGTTCTCTTTTTCAGGGGGAGGATTCTGCAGCTGTTTGTGAATGACTTAGAAGTTCATGGACAAAAATGTACATGACTGGCTTTGTTTAAATCCAGAAAGGGCCACTCATACCCTGAAAAACAATGCATCTCCATGCAATCAAAAATAATTTAACCCATTGCACTTTTTCAACAGTAGGAGCAGATTAAAAAATCAATCCCCCAATCCAATGTTGTGCCTAGAATGTCCTTCAATCCCTGCTCCAGCAATTTTTTTTCATGTCAGTGGAATTTTTATATTGAAGTAACCAGAAGTAATTTAGAAAACAACTTTCCATCTCAGCTTTTGCCACTTATCAAATAAGACCAGCTTTATTATTTCTGGTTTATTGCCATAGCATCCTCAACATGTTTAGAATGGCTGTCAAAGGGAAAACCTGAAATAGATTCTAAAAGTTTATTTGAACATCTTTTCTGAGGAGAAAATAAAAAAATAAATTCTGACTCCTTCTAGCTACAGTGTTTGTGCTTCTTTGCAACAAAAAAGTGTGAAGCAGTGTGAAGGGGACAAAGCTCTTTTAATTTTAAAGGAGACTTCCATCTCAGATAAAGTAGTAACTAAGTGAAAAAAATATAACTTCTATTCTAGGTGTTTGCAAGCAAACACTTTGGAACACTTCATTGTTTTATGGAAAAAAACATAAAAAAAGTTTCTCCTCTGGGTCACACTGGAGTCAGTGAAGTTACAAATGTATAAAGTAGGGGATAAGTTAGAAAAACAAAAACTTAGGAATCATTACTGTATAATCTACCTGATGAAAAATTTCCTTTCAAGTCTAGCCAAATGACTGTAACTTTCCACGTGAGATTATAACACCCAGGCTACCCTGCTAAGTAGTTATCCAGCAGAACCTGCTGAGTCTCACTCTTATTAGAGGTGTAAGAAATCCATTGGTGTCCTCCCAGACTTTAAAACCCAGTTGGAAGTTTATCAATGAGTTATCTCAGAGGTGGCTCACCTTGAATGAGATACAGTGTCACACTCTTGCTTGTTAAACAGGCTTTTATATAAGTGTTATGGTTTCCATAGAAACATAACTAAATATTTTCTCCAGCATAATCCCAAAGGCTTTCACAGACCTGGAAAATACACAGTGAATAGTCAAATAATTTTTCTGTGCTGACAAAAAGAATGCCACAGTTGTCACCCAGCCAAATTACTCACATGGGGTAAAATAAGTTTAAATCGCACATGGCAGAATTGCCCTGCAACATTCAGACATTTTCTGGAATCCCATTTCACTGAAAGTTAAGTTTTAAAAAGTTCTAGTGCAACCTTACAGAACTGTGTGAGTTATAGATGGGAAAGACCTTAATTGCCTTCCCAAAGCATGTTGGCAAAACTCATGGGAATAGAAACAACAATTATGCTGATGATCTCTTCCCCCAGGCCTGTAGTGTTTCCCGTTGTGCATTTTCTAGTGTTCTTTGTGTCGAGTTTTAAATGTTCCTCTTAATGGCTGGGACTACCAGCATGTCACAGAGATTTTCTAGGCAGAAGAATTTCCCCTAACAGCCCATTTACAGTGTCCTCTTGGGTAATTTCACCCCATTTCTCTTAGCAGTTTAGGAACCCATTCACTTTTCTAGGTCATGGCTGAAAATA
Organism: Manacus vitellinus; assembly: GCF_001715985.3. Lineage (NCBI taxonomy): Eukaryota > Metazoa > Chordata > Aves > Passeriformes > Pipridae > Manacus > Manacus vitellinus. The sequence goes on along the minus strand of NW_021940208.1, from coordinate 11,835,350 downwards.
CTTCTTGATAGTTTTTTATAACAAAGATGGGGCTGATCTGTACTAATTCTTTAATATTTTATAGGCATTTTAATGCTTTCAACTAAAAGAAAGGGAGGAAATAAGCTTGATAACTGGGCCCTGACTGTTAGCTCCTACTTGGCTCCTTGGGTGAGTTTTCCCAGCCATCTTTATTTTTTTTTCTCTTTCTCCTTCTTTTTCTGTCTTTATCTTTTTTCCTTTTTTCTATTTTTTTTTTTTAGTGTTATAGACTTGGATAATATAAAAGAGTTTTGGGGCTGTTTGTGGGCTGTATGTTTTGCTCTTTCAGTGCTCAGTTGTGCTGGTTTTATGTCAACTGAACAGACAAAAGAAAACCAAAACTGTTCAAGTTTTTTATTAACTTTGTACTCCCCAATTAATTTTTAATCTCTGTGATACTTAGAGAGGTCCTCTATAGATTTTTGCTACCTCTCTGTCTCCCCAGTTAGTTTTACTGTCTCCTGCTTTATGACACTACAAAGTTAAAGAAATTTCCTTTATAATTTTTCCTGACATTGCTAATACAGCACACAGAATCATTTTTTCTCACCACTAGAGCACGAATCCACTAAACACATTGGAATTAATATGTAGAGTAAGATTTGCTGGATGCTTTAACAAGGCAGTTTGAGTGAACATTGAGATCCTGAGCCATTTACCATGAAGCCTTCCCGTTCTCCTTGTAGTTCTGTATGTTTTTTATTGAGTCACTGCATGTTCAGTAACTAATCTGTCACGAGGCTTCAAATGCAGAGTTCATGACCAACAGAGTTTCCACAGATGGTCTACAAATATGCAAGGCCAAGAAATGTTGGGCTTGATGCTGCCTGTAGCAAGAAGCATGGAGCAACTTTCCTTGCTCAGGCAATTCCTATCCTATGGGTAAAACCTGGTTTAGAAATAAGGAAAGTCTACAGCATAAAATACTGAAAAAAAAAATAAAATCTAAGTACTGTCTATAAGAATAAGGGATTTTAGAAAACAGATCAGGCTGTGCAGTGTGATGCCTGATATGTCATCCAGTGGTCAAGATGTTGTGTTGGTGCTGAGGAAATATCATCTCTCTGGGTTTATGCTTTCAAACCAAGGAATGTGCTGAACATGAGCCGTCAGTGTGTCCAGGTGGCCAAGAATCCTGGTCGGTATAAAAAATAGTGTGGCCACCAGGACCAGGGCAGTGATCATCCCCCTGTACTCGCCACTGGTGAGACCACACCTCAAATCCTGCATTCAGTTTTGGGCTCCTCACTACCAGAAAGACATTGAGGTGCTGGAGTGTGTCTAGAGAAGGGCAATGGAGCTGGGAAGGGTCTGGAGCACAAATCTGAGGAGTAGTATCTGAGGGAGCTGGGGTTTTTTAGCCTGGAGAAAACGAGGCTCAGGGAGGACCTTATCTGTCTCTACAACTACCTGAAATGAGGTTGTAGCCAGGTGAGGATCAGTCTTTTTTCCCAGGCAACAAGGGACAGGACAGGAGGAAATGGCCTCAATCTGCACCAGGGGAGGTTTAGTTGGACATCAGTGAGAATTTTTTCACTGAAGGGGTTGTTAGTAAATGGAAAGGGCTGCTCAGGGAGGTGGTGAAATCAACAGCCCTGGAGGTGTTCAAGAAACAACTGGACATAGCACTTAGTGCTGTGGTTTAGATGGCGCGGTGGTGTTTTGTCAAAGGTTGGACTTGATGACCTTGGAGGTTTTTTTCAATGTTAACTACACTATAATTTTAGGAGGATGATGTCTTTCAGGTCTGTGTTTAACCTTGCCTACTGTTTACTCTGTTCAGGAATGTGAGCAGAGCAAGCTGAAACAAAATCCAGATGAAACTACAATGAGTCATCTAATCAACACTGTATGAAGTTCTTTTTTTTTGGGAAGTTTAAATATACAATGCTGCTGCAATTCAGTTAAGCAGTTGAAAATAGGCTTAATGTAGGTGCACGGATAGTTCTGTCACTTAAAATTAAACAGAAGCAAGTGCTTTATTAGATTGGGGCTAAATTTGCTTGCTAAAATTATTTATTGTGAATGACAGATATCTGAACAGCAGTGCCCTCCGGTGGAATATACCTGAGTGAATATGTAATCTATAGTCCATCAGTGACAACGTCCTTGTCTTCTGGTTCTGTTATAGGAATAAATCTGAGATTTATCAATGACCTAACCCTGTTCATTCTCTCTTTAAAGGGGAAAATGCAGTTCTTTCAGCTTGGATTAAGGTGATACATTTCAGTGAGAGAGAGAAAAATCTTCTGAGGAGCTGATTAGCTGCTGGCTGTGAATGACCAGTGGGTGTTGATGGGAAATAATGGCTTGGTTGCAGCTCTCCAGACACGGAGTTCTTACTGTGCATGCAGTCCCTTCTACAAAACAGATGGTCTAGTCCACAGCAAAGAGTCAGGTGAGTATCAAGAGCTGGACACAAATCTCCCAGACTCCACATAAGCTCCACTTCATGTGGAAGCATGGCACAGTCAGCTCTCATTACATCCCTGTGAGTGAACTCAATGCCTTCCCAGCTGGGCTGAAGCCAGATTGGCTGGTGGAGACCCAAGGAATGGCAGCTGCTCTGGGGACTCTCTGCTTCCATGAGGGAAAATCCCTCCCCAGTTCTCTGACTCTCCTGCATGCTTTCCTCGAGGCAGAAGGGGGGGGGGGGGAAGTAGGTCTGTCCCTTCTGTGCTCCTGCATGGGAGAGGAGGAGAGGGGTGAGCTGTCCTCTTTCATCCTGGGAATGACACCCAGCCCATCAGGAGGGCTGAGCTGCAGCTTTGAGTTGCTGCAACAATCATCAGGGAAGTTACCTGGGCTTGAGAGGGGACACAAATATTGTCTTGAAGCTAAAACAGATTGAGAAGCATCTGTGAGCTTGAAAGCCAGGAGACTAGTTTAGGCTCTGCCTGTAGACAAAGGAAACACTGTCTAGACTAGTGGGACTGAACCATTGCATGGGGACAACAGTGTCTCAATGAAGGAGAGGGAAACCTAGACACCTGGCTTTGACTGGGCATCATCTGCAGTTGGAGTAGATGATCATTGTAGGTCACTTCAAATTGAACTGTTCTAGTCTAGTCTAGTCTAGTCTAATTTAGTCTATTCAGTTGCATGTGGCTATGGTTAGGTGAAATTAATCCTGCAGCACTCTAGGTGAGCTTGAGTCTGCTTTAGCCTAACTAGCTGTTGACACATCAAAATATTCAAGCAGTCAATACACCTGCTTGACATTGTCTGGGGAGCCAAGTGTTTGCCCAGCTTTGGAGGTGGGCTGAGGGGAAGTGCATCTGAGACAGCGTGAGCTTCCGAAGTGGTGTTTATCACTTCCAATAAGCTTTCTGCATCTGTGGCGTTGCTCCTTTGAACTTTCCTAAAAAGAAGCTAACCCGGATACATCTCTTTGAACTGCAGATGTCGTAAGGAACCTGCAGGTAGCGCTGTTATGCATGTTATATGTATTCCCACTGTGAGAAACCATCCTGACCTCAAATAGCCTAGAGTCAATAGAGAAAAAACATGAACAGGCATTGGGGGGTAGTGAAACAATGTCTTTGATGGTGTCCAACAAATCAGTGGAAGAAATGATGGCATAAAAGCTGAAGGAAAAACAGGAGTGAACAGGCTATTATAGTTTAACTTCTTCCCAAGGAGAGCCTGGGGTATTTTTGCATAGGTATTTGTAATATTCAGTCTGCATTATAATTGTCCTTTGAAGGACTAAGCTTCATGAGATGAATAAAGAACAGTAATGCAATGACATAATTTAATTTCAGAGTATATTTCATATAACAACATGACAAGTGTCTTGTTCCCATTAGCCTTGGAGGCTGTGTCCTTGATTTCAACACTGCATTGATGCTGTGGGAGCATCATCAAACTGGTAGTGATATGGAGTGCCAGACTATCTGCTGTGCTGAGAGGGATGCACCAGTTTAGAATGGTGCTGCCTGCCAGCATTGCCTCTGAACGCAGGTAAATGCAGGCCACAATCATGGATTTTAATGGCTCTGTGAGATGTCTGATGAAAAGCGTTTCTCTGAGACATGTTCTTATGAAAATTTCTCCCAATTTCTGTTAGAGAGCATTAAATAAGAGGAGTCACTGTCATATATGATATATATCAAAATTAAATAAGGAACAAAGAGCTCAGCAGAAAGAAAGTGCTTCTCTAGTGTCACTGCAAGTACATGCCACCTCCTAGAATGTGAGAGAAAGGAAAAAGCATTGTAAAGTTCCATAAACAGTAGTTAAATCCTTGCTAAAGACCAGAGACATGCAAATGCCACTGTATCCCTTCCAAATTTTAGAGTTACCTCCTAAGAAAAAGCTATTAATCAGAGTAAGCTGCAAGTTGGTTTTCATCCTTTGGCTGATCCAAAAGGCCAAAGCTGGATGACAATTTCATCTGGAGGCGAAGGGATGCCACCAGCTTTCCCAAGACATAGGACTGCAGACACTGCAGATCTGGTGACGAGTGCTGGTCAGAATTTTCAGATGTGAAAAGAGTGGAACAACAAGGGAAAATCTTGATCCACCTTAGAAAGGAAGATCACTGTCCCTACGACTGATATCAAAACAGACCCATCACTACCAGTGGCACTTTTCAGCTTCCTTAAAATCTCTAGGCACTGGGGGACACCTAACATGTCAAGAATTTCCAGAGCACTAAGAATGTATATTTTCCTTCTTTGTAGCAGTGACAACCACGAATAAGTACAATTTCTGCTTAGATTAAAGGACAAAGACCCCTAGGAGTCCAGCATCTTGGGAAAGAGATGTTCAGAGCTACATATCAGCAGCCTAGATGATTATTTACCATGATGTTGCAGCTTGAAGTGAGTGTTGCTTTTATGAACAACTTTTGATTTGGCACCATGTGCCTGTCTGATGAATGCCTGTGAGCCAAGAGCCAGCTTTGGGTTAGGGCTTGGTTTGGGAATGCTTTAAAACCTGGATACTTTTTCTGGACACCTATTAAGGAGACTCCTAGAGCTATTTTATCAATAACCGTGAGGGTACAAAGTACTGTGTCAAACTCATCAGAGTTTTCCTACAGCATTTTTCTCCCGTAGACCCTGAGAACCATCTCCAGGTGATCTTCAAAACAAGTACTGCTTAGTGTGTTCTAAGTCCTTTTAAGCACTCACAGGAAAGGAATTATTTACTCATCACTGGAGTTGAGATATGCCATCCATGTGCTCACTCACCCTGCACCCTCTTTACTCTCCCTCCAAGCCCTGGGTCATCCAGATGACTGCTGTGTGCCAACTGAGGCAACAGCCCAGCCATTACTCTGGAGCGCTGGGGCTGTAAGATACATCTGTACTCACCCAGGTACAGCAAAGGCAAAACGTTTCCAAGTTTTCTGCAGGCTGTTGCTGGGAAGGAGAAGAAACCTCCTGAAAATTGGCCTTACCTGCAGGAGGATCTCTCTGATGCGTTGGCTCTGCCAGGTTGTTGTCTTCACCCCCATGCAGTGGAATTTTGAGAGGTGCATTGGATCCCTGATGGCAACAGCTGTCTCCTTGCACACTGATTCCTTTGTCATCAGTGACTCTGACTAGAGAGCACATTGTGACCTGTGAGTTGTCTTGTCAATGTGCAAGTACTGGCTGTTAAAATCGGCAGAAGAAAAACAGGAAATATCTAAGTTTCCAGCCCAGAGAGAGATTCCTCTCTGTTGAGCTTCTGGCTGGGGCTAGGGGATCATGAAATAGGGTGTACAAACACAGTGTGCAAACAGTCTCTGACCTATGTTGAAATGGTTTGTTTTGTTTTAACTGATAGCACGAGCCATGTGACAGACACTGACAATGCACATGGTGCATAATCCCTGCAAACAGCTATCCTGTCAGGCTCACCAGTTAAACAATACCTAGGGAACTATTGCAACAATTTCTCCTAAATGTTTGCCACAGACACAATTCATATCACTGGTAGCTTCAGGGTAATTTCAAGGGTCTGTATTTAGAGGACTGGAAAATTTTGTCCAGACTAAAAAGCCAGAGAGCATGATCTAGTAACTCTTCTCAGGAAATATGCATCTTTAGATCCTATTTCTTTTTGGGTTTTACTTGGGCTTATTGAATCAAGTGAAAACAAACTACAGCTTTTTATTTCTATTTGTGATGGAGGGGTTTGGGTTATGTTGTGTTCACCCGGACAAGAAGCTCCAGTGCTACTAAGGTACAGTCACAAGAAGAAGACATAACAAAGAGGCTGAAATGTGAAACCAAACAGGACATCAGCATCAATCCTATTCAGCAGCTAATTCTGATCAGTGGTGACATACTGCAGACTGCTATTGCTGTCTGCCTACCAATACTGAGTGTCTCTGTAGAAGGATGCTAATGTGAAGTAGGCCTGTAACATAGAACTGGAGCAAAAAGGTCAAAGGAATGCAAATTGTATGGAGATATATGATTTAGACATGGTGGGGCCTGATAAGCGTTAAGCAGGGATTTTATAGACTATGCTTCACACTCAGCTCTGCAAAACGCGCTGTCACTTACCTGCCATTCGTATGCAGACTGTCCTTTTCCATGCTACACTTCTCATCCCTTTCTACCTTAAATGAAGATCCATCTTCTCTTCTTGCCATTTCAACCAAAAACAATAATGAGGGAGATCTGCATTAACTCAGTATCTGCTGTTGGTCTCCACTGAGTGTATGAGTATGCATGAGCCCCCTCCTGCTTTTCCAGACAGCTCTGACTGAGGTACCATACTCCTTCCCTGAGAGCCTGAGAGGAGGCTTCTCTTCTGTCCTGCTGCAGGGCTGCCTGCTACAGGGCTGCCATTCTTCACCTTTACTCTTCATCTTTTCTGCCATCTGCTCTGCTCAGACCTCCCTGTACACTGAGGCCAATAGGAAAATCCCTGCCATCAGTTAGATGGCATAGCCCCCATATCAGACGTGAAGATGTGGAGCAACCAAAACATTCTGTAATACTCTGTCTCATAGCTCTGCTCCTCAGCTGTGGGTGTTTTGTCAGCCATTACCCTGTCCACAGATTGTAATAGCATGTAGGAATGTGTGTCCTTTAACAGCTCGTTGTTTAATTTGTCTTAGTAATTATACTCATCTTGTTTTAAATTAAAAATTTGGCTCAAAAAAGTTAATTCCACATATATGGCAAAATGCACAAGAAAGCTGGGGAGGGACTTTCTACAAGGGCATGTAGTGATAGGACAAGGGGTGATGGCTTTAAATTGAAAGAGGATAGGTTTAGATTAGATATTAGGAAGAAATTCTTCACTATGAAGGTGGTGATCCACTGGAACAGGTTGCCCAGAGAAGCTGTGGATGTCAAATCCCTGAAAGTGTTCAAGGCCAGGTGGACTGGAACTCTGAGCAACCTGGTCTAGTGGAAGGTGTCCCTGTCCACAGCAGGAGGTTTGGAACTAGATGATTTTTAAGGTCCCTTCCAACTCAAACCTTTCTACGATTCTGTGATTTCAGAGCTCTGTGGTATCCCGTCTGCAGCATGAAGGTCAAACAGTGTTCATGAAAAGTGTGTGCATTAAATGGAAAAAACACTGGCTCACCGGCACGCTGTGAGGGGCAGCAGGGAATGGGGAGCCATCAGGGTGTGGGCTGCACCCACTGAAATGGTCCATGGATTGGCACAGCACTCAGCGTGCAGCAATAGTTTTACCAGTGTTCTCAAAGCAAGTCTAAAGCCACTGATAACAGAAAATCTGCAGATGATGCTGGTGCAATATCAAGCAGTGGCAAGAGCTGGGCAGCCATTCAGAACTGGAGAATTTGCATATGCCCAGGAAAAAGCCATTTTCCCTGGTGCTGTACTGGCCTTTGAGGCTGGCCACATGGTCAAAAGTGTGGTCAGCCCATGTGGCTGGGATAGCTGTGGGTGCTTGGGGCAGGCTTGGGAGGACATGGTGGGCAATGTCATGTAGATGCTGTCAAGCAGGTGGGGTGGCCTGGGATTCTTACCACAAGGTCCCATCAAGGAAAAACTTTTGCTGAGTTGCTGCAGGAGCAGATAGGATTTTCATAAAATCACCATTTGGGTTGTTCATGAAGGAAATATGAAGGGAGGGTTCATCATGAAGGGAGGTGGTGGTGCTTTGGAGTACTTCTCCTCTGAGTAGGGCCAAGGTTTTCACACCAGATCCACGGGACAGGGGACTACAGCCTAGGAAGCAGAGCATTGAGAAAGGATTATGGTGATGCAGTGTCAGCCCCCTCTGAGACACTTCGAGAAAAATGCATTTTCTGTGTGCCTCAAGAGAGGGGTAACAAATAAGTCGGGACTGATCTGTATGCACAGCATTGGGAGACCATACTGAGAATCTCTGAGTGGTTCAGAGGATTCAGAGGATTAGAAGCAGATATGAGCTAGGTTATTCTGCTTTCCTTTTAGTCACTGAAGGTACTTTTGGAGAGGGGCATGTTGCATCCTATCTTGGGCTTTATAAAGGATGTAGAAGCGCTGCTGAAGACACAGAAAAGACAAAGAAAAAGGATGTATGTAGAGGAAATGCTGAAATGTGGGAGCTTCAAAGGTTTTGGGATGTTCAGACTGCTGGAAATAAAAATGAAACATTGTTTGATTGTGACCTGGAAAACCTTGACAAGAAGAAAATACCAGTTAGTGAATGTCTCATAGCTCAGGTCAGAGAAAGGTATAGTGAGTTCCAGTGGTTGGACACTGGAGATGGAAAATTTGAGTAAGAAAAAATAAGGTGTTGATATGAACTTGACATGAGTAGCTAGTAGAGCAGGCAGTCAGGGAAGGAGCAGGGTCTCCACTTCCTGAGGACTGCCAGCATCAGCAGGATACTTCTCTGGAAGACTCTCGTCAAACACATTGCTAGGCTCGAGGAGGAGAACAAGAATATCATGTAGTAGCTGTAACGTGTGGTGAGGAGCCCTAAAGGGCTTAAACTCTCTGGATCAGTGAGTGAAAGGAGTAGAATCTCATTTCATCTTGCTGCAGTCATCAATTGTTTTGTTGAAAGTCCCCAATTTAGACATATGGGTCAAACAGAGGGACATATGAAAAGGCTTGTTGGGGTATACTGTCTGTCACTGCACTGAGCTGGACTCCTATGGGAATTACAGAAATGCAAAATCTAGTTATTAAATTAAATTAGTACCACTAAGGTGTCAATAGATAGACTCATCTGGTTTTCCAGAAGGAAGACTTGCTGCTAGAGCTGCCATTTTCCAGTAAAAATAACTATTCTGTACCATGTATGCTTTTTACAGTCACCCATCAAATACCAGCTTATACCAAGAAATGGTTTGAATGGGAGATACAGAAAATAGGACAGCCTAATCAGAGGCAGGCTGAAATCAAGGTCACCATACCATATTCCATGTTGAGATACAAACCAGCTATTCTCTGGGACAAGAATGCAAAAGTTTTTCAGCATACAAATTATGCTGCAAACATTTGTATCGTGTTTTTGTGGTGCTTCCCCTACCCCTACCTGCTGTCCCCAACCTAGAGGCTCTCTGTGCTGATCTCTGTGTCAGGTAAAGGCAAGTCACTTCCCTTGCTCGTGCCTTACAAGGAAGGTCATCAGGGATTTACTGGAATGACATGAGAGCATTTGAGACCTTATATGTGCGTTCTCAGCTTCACCCCAGCATGAACCTGTATCCTAGTAGAATAAACTAGTTTCAGCTTTATGCCATTGGTTCCCCTGCAATACCAAATCCAGGAAAAAAGGTTGAATTGATTTCCCAAAAAAACAAGTCAGACATTCAGACATTCATTTGGTGCTCGCCTTAATTTTCACACTGACAAGATATATGTGATGGTTTTAGAATAAAAAGTAAATAGCAAAATTTATGAATGAAATGGTCTGACTTTCTCTGGAGAAAAGCTTTTTTTGTTTATTTTTGTAAAGAAAATCAGACAAGAATTTTGGGTGACCAACAAGTTCAGAAAACAAACTGCTGATGTTATGCTGAACTGGTCTATTAGTATGGATACCAAGAGGCACTCTGCTCATCATTTACGCTGAGAAGGAACGGTTTCACATGCTAATGCCCTCTCTCAATCAGTGTCCTACAAATGGAATATAACAGCATCTTGCAGTTTTGCCTGGATGCTTGCAATTGTACAAGAAATTCACACTAAATTCTCACCTTTGTGACCTGAGAAGAAGGTAGGTTTTTAAAAAAGACCCCAAACTACCTCTGAGCATAGCAGCCCCTGGAAGATGTCTTATCTTGGTGTTGAATCATATTATTTTCAATAGGGTTCATGTCAATTTGAAAGAACGTTTTAAAAAGACAGAACAGTTCCTCAGTAATTATAGCTATGCCAGCTTAATTTACAAACTCCCATAAGTCTGTTGACACATGGTAATAGTGGTATTTAATCATTGTTCTAATATCAGATTTCTACTGCTTTGGTACCTTTGGTGTCTTTCATTGCCAATTTCATCCTAAGCGCCCTTTATTTTTCAAAAATGGGAAAAGGAAAAATTTCTCCAAGACATGAGTGTCTGGAAATGCACCATGGTACAGGTTTCATTCTCCTAGGAGAGTCAAATGTTTGTGTCAAAACCTTTGTATTTTCCAATACAAATAGAAAGGGGAAAGGGAAAAGGGGAAAGGGGAGTGAGAAAGGGAAAAGGGGAAAAGGGGAAAAAGGGAAGGGGAAAGGGAAAGAGAAGGGAAGGAAAGGGGAAGGGGAAGGGAAGTGGAAGGAGAAAGGATGATACTTAATTGACAACTGCTCAGGAACTTAGACTGGTCACAAAAATATAGATTCCCTGTCCCCAGTGATCCAGAATGAAGTCAGTCATTCTTGGATACCCTTGAGAAAGTCTGAAAGTCTGATTTAAGAAACAAAAAACTGAAAACTTACTTTCTTTTGCATCACAGTTTGCCCATGGGGGAACCACCAGATGCACTATTGAGAGCAACAGAGGGCAGACAGATCTCTTGGTACTAAGTGAGAGCCATAAGTCAAGCACTTCTGTTCTTGATGCTGCAGTTATTCACCACATTCTTTAAACTATGCGTCAGTTTTTCCAAAACAGATCAAATTAAAATCTCTAAAATTCAATCCCTAAATATGCTTATTTTAAAAGAACCAACAACCATCACCACATAGAGTTGGTACCCCTCTTGCAAGCAACTATCCTTTTATCAAGAGGAGTAATAAGGCAAAGTATACATAGCTTTTCTACCCATGGTGAAATTCTTAGTTAGCTCAGAGCACGCACAGAGCTCTGCTGGGGCCGTGGGCAATGCTGGGGTTCAGACTGGTGAGTCTGATTCTCAGAAGAGTTTTGCTCCCCAGGACATGCAGAGAGCCCCAGGACCAGTAGGAAGGCAGGAGCAGAGCTGGGTGGTTGGATGTGCAGCATAGCCCTGGGGTGCTTCTTGCCCCTGGACCTGCTCCAGACAAACCTGGCCCTGGTGAAGTGTCAAAGGGAGGCTGGGTGCAGCCATATATTTGCATGGGTTCTGCACTCACTGTCAGTTGCCGGAGTCAGAGTTCTCTGTCCACACCCTTGGGCTGAAGCAGAGTTAGTGAAACCTAACAGGAACAAGAAAGGAAAACAAAGAAAAAAAATCATACATCTAAGAAATTAAATACGTGGTTTGAAATATTTTTAGTAGAATTAAATTGCATTTGGAGCTTTCCCTCGCATCAACCAAGACAGCTATTAAATATCTTTTATGTGAACTGTAGGAAGATTTGATGCTATACACCATTAAAACCAAATATTATAATTAATTTCCCCCCATGGCCAGTATGAACATCTTATTAATCATGCAGCACCCACTGCAAGCTATTTCTAACATACTGTTTCTGTCCAGTCCCCCAAACTATTGCAATCCATCTACTACTTAAATTTCCTGTAATGGATTGTAAGAAGTCCTCTGTGCAGCATACTGAGTGATCAGAACTGGATTTTTTCCTGCTTTTTCAACATTTTCACGCATTATTTTAATGATTCATGTTCTTCAGTTTTTTCCACGTGTGCTTTAGGGAAAAATGAAAATAACCCACCTTCAGCATAGGCTCAGACTCTCAGGAGAAACTGCAACTTTTTGTTGTTATTCTAAACAAGATTTTCTATTGAAGAAGATCCAGTTAGAGTCATTCCTGTTCCCTGTATCCTCTGGGCAGGAAGTCTCTTCTCAGGCTATTAATCACTTCCTATTTTTTTCCTATGGAAAAGGAATAAACAAACAAACAAAGAATCATCATCAGTAGTGCTATTCATATTACAGACTCAATTGCCAGAGGAAATATATAGATTTTCATAAGAAAATTTATAAATCTTTATCTAAATATATAAATTTTCATTCCTGTTAGCATAGCCATTTGCAGGTCTGCACTCAACAATGAATTTCAATGCCAGTGCTGTAAAAATGTCACTCAGCAGCTCTGTTTCTTCTGCGTCTTACTGGTAATAGATCGTCTAAGAAATCTGGACACGTTCATTTTGCCAAGGGATCGTGTGTTGCTGGAGGTAATGCACATCAGATGAGATGTCACACTCTCAGAAGTAGTGCAGAGGCGTTAAGACAAGTCAAATTCTGGGCTGCCTATATTCTCCTTTACCAATCAGGGTGTCAGGATGGGGACTGAATTTATAAATAGTGTAACAGGATTTGTTGCATGACAGAAGCTCTTGGAGAAGAGATATAGGTTAGACTTTTTGCCTTATTACACCCCAAAGAAAACTGATTATATATGTTCACAGTTCAAATTAAATAAATATGTTTCGATGTGGAATGATTGGGAGATTTCAGAAAAAGAGCGCTTCAAACAGCACATGCTGAGGATTGTAATGAGGGAAGCAGAGAACAGCAGCTGCCTGTGTTTTGTGCTGCACAAGTTTCAGAATGCCCTGCAAAACTTTACAAGTGTTTTAGAAACAACTGTCTCCAACTAGCACTAGTTCTTGGCTCCCATTTGAAAACCATTTTCTTGTCAGTGGTAACTTCCCCTAAGAAGGGTTGAGAAGAAAAAGCTCTACTGGGGAATTAATGAGAGCCAGAGACATGGCTGTGATTTCATTGCAGCTCTAGAGGCACTAGTGGAGCAGGGAGGGAGGGCTGTGGTGGGATGTTGTATTGGGTTTAGCTGGGGAGGGCAAGTGTAGCAGCAAGAAGACAGAGTCTAATGTGTATCTCTTTAGCTTTCTGCCTTTTGATCTTTTTGCCTATCATGATTTGACTAATCCTTTAAATATATTTTGCGTTCATTTCTCAAATAACCAGCAGACATATGGTGCTAATGAGAAGTAGAGAGGGTTTGTTTTTTTAATGATCAAGAGCAGCTGGTAAGCAGAACATAAAATTAAAAATGGAGGGGAAAAAATAAGCCCGAGGGGATAGATAAGGTTATTAATCACAGCAGAATTCCTCAGTTCTCTCTTCTGATGAGAAAGATCAAGTGGAGTGGGACAGCAGCGACCTTGAGACAAGTATGTGACAGCCTATTGCACTAGGTGAAAAATAAATGACTGTCTGATACATTTGACTGTGTCACAGCTCTCCGTGGCACCAGAGGTGCTCTGCCCTGTCCCCATGCAGGCAGCCTTGCTGGCAGCAGCCCCTCCAGCTGCCCCAGACTCTCTCACGTCATGGTCCTTCAATGAGGAGGGAAGCCTGAGACCCCATCTGGGTGCAACATGCAGAGCTGCAGGTGAGCTCAGAGCAGCAGTGATACATCTGAGAGGAATATCATTTGAAAGTGGAAAAAGTGCTTCAGTACACCAGGGGTAAATTTGCCATTTCTGAGTGGTGCTGCATTGCTGGGAGGGTTTGTGGCAGATGCTCACAGCTTTCTTTAAATGAAACCCACTTCATTTTCTGCTATTTAACCATGTCATCCTAAACAACACAGAACAATAAGAGAGCATTCCCAGGATGCACCTCTCTCTGACCAAACTAACACAGTCTGCCCAGCAACCCAGAGTTTCTGCTGCACTACACTGCTATTTTTTAAAATCAAGCCTGTTTCATTAAATGACTTGGGGACCACCTAACCGCTTCAGTGCTAACTTACCTTCACCAGGACATACATACCTTTCAAGACTGCTGCGAATCACTCTGCCCCTTCCACTCAACGGGACTTGTGCGCATTGTCTTGAAGCTTGTTCCTGCTAAAAGCCTCCTGCTCACATGGTTACTGTTAACCTGCCATTGAGTACCTCATACACCCTTCTAGGCAACACCTGAGTCAGGATGGAAGTTACTACAGGCATTACCTGTCCTCTGATGTGGGGAACCCCAGGTTCTCAGGGACCCTGAGCACCTTTGGCTGCATTGGCTCCACGGCTGAAACGGTCACTGTCTATCAGACCCTGCGCTCTTGGCCAGAGAAACATGTGTTGTTTGTAGGTACAGCTAACTATTAAGGGAAGTCAAGTTGTCCTCTGGTCTTTGCGCATATCTGGCCAGAAAAGATAGAAATTATCTGGCCTAGTTTTAGATGTGTATATGTGAGCTAGTCCTTAGGTTTTTCCTGTAGACCAAGGACAGAGAAAGAAGGTGGGACTTTTCTCCTCCTGATACAGATATGATAGGTTAATAGTTTTAGGAACTTTTCCCTACTGTGGCCATTTCAAGGACAAAGGATAGTCTCACCCCTCTATGTGCTTACTGGAATACCTTTTGATCCCAGTAATTTTTAGGCAGAAATACAATTGTGATCCCAATTCCTTGCTCCTATCAGCAGGTTAAGAATATTTATGGACACCAGTGTTGCTTTCAGAAAACTGATGGTCCTTTTGGTGCTGGAGGGACAGGCACGGCCCAGTGAATCCTTTAGCTAACATTTATTTGAAAGGATCCAGTTTGCATCCCCTGAGACCCGCTTTATGATGTGCAGAAAAAAGTGGGTGGCTGCAGTGTGTGTTCTTGATCTGAACTACAGCACTGGTGTGGACATACCTTAAGAGCATTTAACAGACTGCAGCATGAACATTACTGTGGACAGCAGGAGTTCTGGAACACACGCAGACGATCAAAATGATCAGTATGATTTATTATTTAAATGAGTTAGTTTTTATACAGCTAGTTTTTTCTGGGTACGTGATTACAACAAGGTGATTGGATAGCTCAGTCTGTGCATGTGTCTCATGCCTTTAGCTTATTGGTTCTGAGGCTCTGTCCACGTGGCCTGACATCATTCGTGCCACCCAAAGTCCCTCCCATCGATCCGCCTTTAGGGACTTTCCCGAGATTTTCCAGGTGTCCCTTTATCTCCAATTTGCCACAACTTTCAACTATAAACACACTATTTTCTCATACCTTACAACTATAAACATACAGTATTCACACAGCTAACAACTATAAACATGCATAGTTTCACACAGTTTGCAAGTATAAACAGAATTTTCACGCAGCTTGCAACCTCCAAAGTTATGTCAAGTGAGACCTAGTGCTTCTTAGAAATATCAAATATGGATTGTTCATAATGTGTCCATTTTCCTGAAAATACTCGACACATTACCCACTGCTTGTTCCTGTGGCACTATTGATCTCACAATTATTATGCTGAGAGATGATGATGATTTACAAAAAACAAAAGCGTACTTTTCCAAAAAGCATCTTTGGCAAATTATTCATCCCTCGAACTTTGTTCAGATCATGTCCTTGATTTCCAGAGTCAAATGGATGCTGCAGTAAAGCGACCACTCCAAGCAGGAGTCTGTGCCATGTCTTTTCCTCCTTGAGCTGTGTGGGCACCTTTTATTCCTCTGAGGTGTACTGGAGGTTGCTTTTTGTTATAATTGAATAAAATGTAAACTGTTATAGCTACCAGGGTAGCAAACCAACCATTACAACAAAGTATTATGACTTCTTTACTAGGTGAAATCACAAGAATCTGGCTATAAGGGAGAAAGCTCTTGTTTGAACATGTAATTTGCACCAGTGGTAGAGAGAATCCCCACAGTTGAATGACAGTAAGAGGCTTTTTCTGTTTAATGAAATATAAAAAATATCTGTCTAGATCAGCTGGGTGAATAATGGAAGCACTCAAGCTCCCTAGGGACACTGTCACTGTCTTGCAGGATTGGACTTCTTTTGCATCTGGGATAGGAAGAACGGAAAAGGCAACAGTGGAAGATGATTTTGGTGCTAGCAACAGTGAAGAATGGGTGCAGGCATACTGGGTTTTGCCCTTTGCACAGTAACAACCTCTCTAGGAACAAAGAGATGTTTTGTGCTATGGGATTTTGTGGAAAAGAGGGATGTGAAACTTCAGGGACATAGCTGAAGATGCTGGGTTCAGAGGGAGAGGAAATAATTCCAAATCCATTTGCTTCTTATATCAACCTGTAAAGCCTTTGGTGGACATAAACATCAGGCATGCTGTGGCAGCCCCAGCTCTCTGCCTGTAAAATGCTCTCCTGTTGTATGCTCAGTCCCAGCAACCTCTTCAGGAAAAGGCTCCACGTGGCACATTCTCACCAGGACTGAAAAGTGCTATTTGAGCTGTTTGCGCTGTGGGATTCCCAGCAGCCCATTGTGGGGGATGCACATTTTCAAGATCTGGCTAAGGCAGCTCTCTCTTATTCACTCCCCTATGGTGATTATAGTGATACTTTTTGCTACATACTGTGCAGAAAGATCCCTTGGTGTGCCTGAATGTTGCACAGTGTACTGCAACACAGTGCTTCCTTCTGCCTCTCCCAGGCCCTCTCCTCAGTCTCTCAGAAGGGAGAAAAATGCTCACGTAAAAGGGATGTTTATGGTGATGTTATTCAAATGAGCAACATACAAATAAAATGATATTTAGGCATTGCCTTTGCTTCTCAATAAATTTCTCCAGGAAAAATTACCCACAGTGGTACTGAAGCCTCCTTGGGGGTCTCTAGCTGTTGGCAGTATTTTCTTTCCTGCCTGCTACAGTTTGAAGAGAAAAAACAATGTTCTTTATTGTACTAGCACAGCCTACAAACTTGCTGAGGCCCAGATGTGAAACACTTCTCTTAAGAGCCAGGAGGAGAAAGGAATCTGAAAAATGGCAAAAAAACATGTAAAGGGAGACATTTACAATTATATGAAGTTCCTCCCTCTGATTTAAATGTTTCTCTAACTTATTATGAAATTCAGCATTTGTAAGTGAGAATAAAAACTTGTTATATTGAGCAGTTGCAGGACAACATGTTTGTGTAGAACAGAAATATTCCAGGGCCAAAAATCAATACTCAGAGGGGACTGAATGGCTCAAACTATGGGTAAGCATATAGAGGCTGCTATCAAGTGCTTAGCACTTTGAAATTCACCCAGGTCAGTAGAAATGGAAACTAATTTCCAGCTAACACCTTTTCTAAGGCCATTTGTTAGAACCTGTCGAGCTGATATGACCTCTCTTTGCAATCTCAAGAGGGCAAATACTTCTATTTCCTACTTACAAGGTGTTTGTCACTGGGGCAAAAAGCAGTCAGCAGTTATAGTGGAAAAAATCCCCACCTAGCCACAGAAATAGATATAGTTCCTCCAAGGCAGGGGAATAGGATATTGTAGAAAATTTGCACAGCCATGGATCATGCATTGGAGAACAGTGTCGACTGTAGTCAAACTCACATGAGCTTGTGCAAATACAGGGTTTGACTGACTTTGTGTGAGAGTCAAATCAGTAAATGAAAGGTGTCACAAAGTACAATCAGGAGAGGGATTGCCTATTTGGCTTTTGAATCCCCTTTGGTGTTAGGGACTCAGGAAAGGCATTGAGACCTGAGCAAAGCACAGAGCAGTCATCAAGAGCAGGTGACTGATTTGATTGATTACAGGATAGAAAGGCAGGAGAATAGTATTGTCTCTTCCAGGAGAGCTTTGCTTTTACTGATTAAGAACCCAAGGGCTGCTGAGCATGGACTTATCTCAGTCACATTCATTTCTCCAGCATAGTGGACTTGTTGAACTCATTAAAGAAAAAAGCCCACCACTAAACTCAGACTAGAGTTGATGACAATTGTAATCTATCAGCCACTGATAATTCCAGCATATGCTGGAGCTGGGGAATTTTATCTAACTCTAACCGGGAACTGATAGTTGGTGAGCAGGTCTGTCTTTGCCTATGGAGAAAACTCCCTTCTCTAGTGCTGAAGCATGATTAATTTACCTCCCAAATTATATCTTCCCCTAAGAAGATCAGTTGGAAAATGTTGTCTGGGAGCAAATCCGTAGACCTGGAGGTCAGCTGTGCTATTGACTGTGCAAGTCAGAAGTGCCAGAAAGGGCAGAATTACAGCTGTGACTCAGCTGGTGATGGTATGGAAGGAAGCACATTGTGAGATGGCTGGCTGGCTGCCAGGCCCCATGACCTGCAGTACCACTGGGAGTGGGAAGGGTGAAAGATCCCTCTTTGAGTTCATAGAATCATAGAATATGCTAGTTGGAAGTGACCCATCAGGATCATCAAGTCCAACTTTTGGCTTTGCATGGGACACTCCAAGAAGCACATTGTGTGGCTGAGAATGTTGTCCAAACACTTCTTGAACTCTCTTAGGCTTGGTGTTGTGACCACTTCCCTGGGGACCCTGTTCCAGTGCCCAGCCATCCTCTGGGTGAAAAATCTTTTCCTGATGTTTAACCTAAGCCTCCCCTGACTCAGCTTCATGCTGCTTCTTTGAGCCCTGTCACTGGTCACGAGACAGATCAGTACCTGTCCCTTCCTCTTCCCCTTGTGAGGATGTTGAAGAACACAATGAGGTCTCCTCTCAGTCTCTTCTTCTCCAGGATAAACAAACCAAGTGACCTCAACCACTCCTCATATGGCTTCTCCTCCAGTCCCTTCACCACCCTCATGGCCTTCCTCTGGATGCTGTCTAATAGCTTAATGGTTTTTTCTGTATTATGGTGTCCAAAACTGCTCATAGGACTCCAGGTGAGGCTGCACTAGTGCAGAGCAGAGTGGGACAATCACCCCCTTTGACCAGCTGGCAAAACTGTGCTTAATGCACCCCAGGTCACTGTTGCCACTGCCTAGTTCCAGTGAGAAGACGTCCATGCCATTAGAGCTGCACTTGCAAGCAGTGGATATGGTCAATGGCACATCCTGTCTGATGTTAGTGACCATGTTGTTAGTAGTTGTGAGACACATGTAAAGTAATGTAATGTCTCACAGAAACCTGTGAGACTGGACAAGACCTCACTAGAGTGGTTTTCCTCTCCTGTGGAGACTCAAGCTGGTATTTTCAGTTCCAACAAGATATTTTTACACTTTGGGTCACTTGGTTTTGCTACAAATAGATGAGTATAAACATATTAAACTCTCTTTGTATGTCCCATTTGGGAGAATACCATAACCAGAAACTTCCAGGATCCATAAAGATTTAGGGATAGTAGTTGCTATTTCTCTTTGCCCACTGAGAAGGTGCTTATGATTCCAGAGTGCTCTCATTGCCTCGAGCCTGACCCAACCAAGACTGCGGGCAGTCTATCCTGTACCTCTTACTCCAGCCTTATCATAAGTCATTCTTATTTACTCAGTGACCTATTTTCAGCTCTTTTGACCAGCAACAGATGACAAGTGGCCTGCAGCCATTCCCTGGCTGAGATGAAGCCTTGCATGTGTGCTGGAGGGCAACAGGCTGTGCTCCCTGAGAGACCCCCTGCTAGGTGACTGCTTCCCATCCTCCCTGTGTGCTCCTGGCAGGAGGTGACACGGCAGCCACCACAGCCTGGCAAAGCACAGCCTGCACGGGGTGAGGTTAATATCAGCTGGTTGTATTAGTTTCTTTACTGAGCAAGGAGAAAAAATATCTTCCTTTCTTTGCCAGCTGACTGTATGTGCTGTAGATTATTTCCGTCATACTCTTCGTCTGTATTACCTGCATTAATCTAGTACAGCGTGGGATGAAAATGTACCCCTGAGACTAAGCATGTACGTAACTTTAACTACCAGCTGCCAACATGGATGCAGTTGTCTCTTCAAAATACGCATAAACCCCCATGGATAGTGACATTAAGTAGCTCTCTTTTATGCAATGCAGGCATTACATTTTTGTTAGTGTGTTGACACATCATTATATTTCTCAACAAGGCAAATTAGAGCAATGATATGAAGTTTTGTCTTGAGAGTTTGAGGATTTTTTATGGTTCTGGGAGCCAGCATTAAGATAGACTGTAAAATGGGGTATAAATATTATAATGATGAGTTATTTCTTCCTGCTTGCTAAGAAGCAGCAGAACTGCTGGTAGAAGCCAGCATATCCCATATGGATTACTTGCATTATATTTTAACAACTGCTGCATATATTAATTGCTTTTAGTTCATAGGGACAAAAGATAACGCTATGAATACTCAAAGGAAAACTTGCATTTCATACACTACAGCCATGACTAACCATCTCCTCAGCTGCTTCCTTTTTCCTGCTCTTGCTGTGAAGACACCCATGTGGGATCTTCCTTTTCTTTTTTTTTTTTTTTTTTTTTTTTTTTAATTATTTTTATTTTTTCTGTCATCAGTTTTGATGTCACTGTGAACATGTGCAATAATCTTGACATGCTTGTTCCAGGGTCTAGCTGCATGACAACCTTTGCTATAGGTGCCTATAAGAATGTATTCCCCTGTCTTTCTGATTGCTGGGCAGATGATGTGTATTGCTGGAATCACTGTGGTACAACCTTGGGACTGCACAACCTTTTCTTCTCCTCAACCCCAAGAGCCAGGGGCATCATTTTGTCTGTGGCAACACAACCTTTATCAAGAAAGAGGACTGGTATTGGGGAGCACTGCAGCCACCATGCCATGTTAACCGTATTGGGCAACACTTCTCCCTGCTAGCACTGTTTTCAGCCCATCTACTCTGACTATCTGACAGGTATCCCAACAGACTGACTTACAACACATCCCATAGAAAGGATATTTCCACATGAAAGCTGAACAAGCAAATGTAGAACTTAATATTCCACAGGACTCATTCCCTGCTTGGTTTCTACCCTTCTTGTTTCAAAGAGGCATAATTAAGCCCAAAGATAATCAGGGCTGGACCTCCTGAGATCTACTGCTGCAAATTCACTGCCGCAAAAGCCATAGACATTTGTAGTTTCAGTGACTATGTTTAAACTTCCATGTTGCTGGATGCTGGCATCTGTTCAGGCTGCACCCAACCTCCTTGTCAGGGGAAGGCATGGGTGAGAACGACTGTGCCCTAATTTTTCTGTGGAGGAAGCCTGACTACATCAGCAGGGCACAATGCTGTGTGCTCTTTGTTTACAGGGGAGGCAACTGGAGATTATCTCCTTATATACATTTAATAACACATATGTTTAGCAGTATTTGCTGTTCAATAAACGCTACTGGTATGTCATCTGACCATCTGCAAACTGCAGGACCCATCATTCTGCTTTGCACCCAGCAGTTTGTGTTTCATCTCAATAGGACTTGTATTTTGCCACACATAATTTTACAAAAAGCCATCCAGTCTTTATGTGACACTACAAAGCAGGAGAGAACATACCATGACCATACCATGGTCATTTGTTCTGTGTGTTAACTGTCTTTGTTCTTATAATTGTATGCCTTATTTCTAATTTAAACACATCTGACTTCAGTTTCTACCTGCTGCAATTAATTTTTTTTTTCCTGCAAGATGAAGAAGGCATGTGGTACTGAATATCTCTGTAGTCAGGTCACCCTCCAGCCTCCTTTTTGATACAGGAACCACAATGAGTGCTTTAAGCCTTGTGAGGTGTTTTCCACAGCCCTCAAATAATTTTTATTAATGTTTTTAAAAATCTCCAATTTTTTGGTCAGATCCTTCAGTTGAGCAGATTATTCCAGGAGCAATTTTTGTAAACAGGAATGATCTGAGCTGCCAGCTGCTGCCTGCTTCTCTGCACTGCTGCTGCCATCCCCAGTGAGACCTTGCTGCTCCCGCGCTTGTTCACTTTGACCCCTCGTCCTTTGTGCTTCAGAAACAGTGAAGACAGCATCTCTTGCTCCTAGATACAGAACTTGATGCTTGACTGTTCTCAGCATTACATTTTGTATTTCACTTGCTTCAGTTAAAGGTAAATCCAGATAAACATCACAAGAATAACACCTTGAAATCACAGTTTCTCTCTCTGTTCTCTACCCTCATTACTGGGCTACAAAAGCTCATTTCTGTTCATTTTCTTTCTGATTCTTCAAATCCGCCCTTGGAATTGGGAGGACAGAACCATAAAGAGGAGTCAAAGGTGATTTTGTGACACCCCTCTTACTATCCTGGGGGTTTGGGTACTCCCTTGGCAAAAGGGTGTTCAGCCCCTCATCCAACCTGAGGAAGGCTCATTGTGTCTCCCTCTCCCTGAGTGATTGCTCTGACCACCAGACTTTCCTCTCACTGTCAGCTTAAAAACAAAGAATGAGGCAGTGTTGTGTGCCCAGCAGAAAGGTGACAACCTGGTAGCAGAAGTCTGTTTCAGAGGGTGCATCTCAGGCTCCCTTAGGCACCATGGTAGAGAGGCAATAAACTCAAAATTTGTTTCAGATCATCCCTTAGAATTTGTAAAGAAAACATGGAGTATTTAAAACCCTGTTCTAGGTGCTTTCCCCTCCTCATTCTCTGCAGAGGAATCTCAGAAGATTAGTCCTGGTTTGGAATCCTAAGACAGGTGACCAGACATGTTATTTAAGGCCTTTCATGCAACTGGAATCAAGATCCCCAGTTTAACAACACTCTAAAGAATGTTGTATTAAAGGACCTGAAATGTGCAGATAGGGGGAGTGCCAGTTATGCTTCTTAAAGAGCATTCACTTGGTAAATGGAGAACCTTTCAGCAACGATACTAAGTTACATTTAAATCCCCCCAAATAGTATTTTCTCACTTAATACAATTATTAGTGATAACAAATCCTTAGTTAATGGTAAATATAATTGCAAACCCAACACTAAATTCTCCTTTTGCAGGCACCAGTGTCACTCTGGGGAGTAAAATGGTCATTTAGTGCTGTGAATGAATGAAATTTGGCCCATAGCTATTTGATTTTGGGTTTGAAATGTTTTTGATATTTTGTCAGTTATTTCTTTGAGACATAGGCAACTGCTCCAGTGGAGAAAATGGAAGGACACATGAGTGAATAAATAGTGACCAACAGCACACAGAAATCAAGCTCTCATGCACCGAAGTATAATACTATGCACACTGGCATGTCTCATAAACATCTTTGGATAGGACTGCTAAGGCTGATGATAGCAAACCCTGACAGATGAACCATTTGTATTGTGTGCCTTTTGCTGAAAAAAGCTGGAATTTTATAATTTGATTGCATAATGCAACAGAGCTCTGAAATTTAGGATGCTGGTATTTTAGGAAAAATGAAACAAAGAGAATGCAGACCATATTTCTAGATCACAGGATGTAAATACAGAGGGTTTCAGC
Source organism: Manacus vitellinus (assembly GCF_001715985.3). NCBI lineage: Eukaryota > Metazoa > Chordata > Aves > Passeriformes > Pipridae > Manacus > Manacus vitellinus. The sequence goes on along the minus strand of NW_021940208.1, from coordinate 11,812,006 downwards.
TGTCGGTGCAAAGTTTTTCTATTGAGAGGTTCAGCAGGAGGATCTTTCCTTTGAGTGCCAGGCAAAATTTGATTTCCCTCCCCTTATAGTTCCATGATTTTTTAAAAATCAAAACAGTTAATATCAAGACAGGAAACACTGGTTTTTCGTCTCTCTTCTGTGAGCATTTTCCAATGTTGTTCACGTTTCTGACTCAGCCAAGGTCTTATCAATGAAAAGCTAAAAGGAGTTTGCATTGAATTAATTAGTTTGAAGCAGCCTGCAATGTGTACCTAGAGTTGTGATGTATCCTGGGATTTGTTACCAAAACCAGGGAAAGGTGTGTCTGTTGTAAATGGGATTGTTTATAAGGACTTGACTGACATGAAGTAAGAAGTTATTTAATCTGGCACTGCAAGCTTTGTACAAGAAAATTTTCTTTCAATCTTAGTTAAATGAAGTGTGTTGCTTGTATAGCTATATTATTGTCCCCTTTGGAAAGCAAAAATTAGATATTCTTGAGTGTTTCCTTTACTTTCCAACTGGACATTTAATGACCTGCGGAATGTGACACCTGAAAACAGTCACTAATATATAAAATTTATAAGAATGATTCTACCAGAAAGTCAGAACATAAAAAGTTCCATGTTTTACTTCACATGTCTTGTAATTCTGGTATATCAGTCTCATCATTTATGGTCTGTCTGGCTCTTCACTCCTGATAACTTCCTAAGAGCACACAGAGACAGAGGTAAATAAAAATAAAAATAATTCCGAACAAAGAGATATTTGCCTTCAGCATTGCTTTTCTTCCTTCAAAATGAAAGCATTTACTGAAAAATTGTCATTAAAAGCAATGACAATACTAATGTTATCACTTGTTATCCAGAAGGGAAATTCTTCAGTCTGAATTCTTCAATTTCTGCTGAAAGTCAGAAGAGTATATAGGGGTCACTGGATGCATATCACTATTTCTGTCAAGTTAGTGGGAACAGAAGGACCTTTGATCGGACCTTGTATTTTTATTTAATCAAAAGTTGCATTGAAAAAAGCAAGAATAGAGAATGGGGGTGGGGTTTTGTTATTGTAATTCTGCAGACTAAGAAATATATATCCCAGCTATTATGTCTTTGTAATCTTCTATGAAATAGAAGAAATTGCTGTAGCATACTTTCTAAGAACATATCTGCTTTGTACATTATATAAAAACAAGAAAATCTATTCTTGATCAAGAATATTTGCTTTCTGTATCCATTAGTCCCTATTCACCATTCTTCTTCTTATATCATGCAGAGAGCACATCTGGCATCACCTGCCCTACCCGGTCCATCACACAGTTCAAAGATCCATTGACACGCAACACAAATGATCAGCCAACTAAAAGTGACTCAGAAGTAATGGATTAGATTAATTAATTCACACAACTTCTAAGATAAAGTTCAGGTTCATTAGGAACATTTACTTCTTGGTGATAAAAAATCATCTGGAAAAGTGTCCTCAGCTGCTGCATTTGGGTCACAGCAGACTGGATCCACATTCTCTTTAGCTTTTCATCATTTGAATGAACTGCAGTTTTTTGCTCCTTTCGGCTTCTCAGCCTAGAATAGGCTCTTTGCCTCTCTCCTCATGAGATAAGGGTTTGCAGCCCAGCAGCCCCAGACTGCTTACATTGAAGCTGTCTCTTCAGATTGTCAGAAGTTTAAATACATTTTTTCCAAGAAATTCTACCAAAAGCAGTCTGAATTTACAATTTTCTCTCCAGGGACAGCCGCCTAAGAGCAAACAATGCCCAGCTTTGTAGACTCTTTCAAAAAAATACTCCTGCTTTTAACTCAGAGCTGTACAGATTGAGACTCAGCTATAGAACACCTGTACACAATTCAATGCCTCATTTACCTCCTCCTTCACAAGTCCTCTGGGGAATACAGTGCACCACTGCAGATGGCTGCTTCTTCAAGTCACACACGTCTCCTGCAACCCATCTCCTCCCTCCTTGGCTGTTTCCGCAGTGAAAATGACCTCATTTCCCAGGCAATCAGCAGCAGGACAAGAGGGCACGGTCTTAAGCTCTTCCACAGGAGGTTTAGGTTGGATATTAGGAAGAAATTTTTTACGAGAGAGTGACAGACACTGGAATGGGCTGCCCAGGGAGGTGTTGGATACACTGTCCCTGGAGGTTTTTAAGACGAGACTGGATGTGGCACTTAGTGCCATGGTCTCGTAACCGTGGTGGTAGTGGATCAAGGGTTGGACTTGATGATCTCGGAGGTCCTTTCCAACCCAGTTGATTCTAAGATTCTATGATTTCTCCAGAAGTGGATCCATCATCTCTACTATCCTTCTCAGTTATCATTTGCTGGGAATTCCTCTTCAAGGGATTAATTCCCTACCAGAACAATCAGTTAGTGACTACTTAGAGAAAAGATAACCCTTAGCAAATTCTATGCTGAACCAAAATATTGGTTTTTGTTGTTTGTGTTTTTTGTTTTTGTTTTTTTTTCTTGGGGATTGTTTTACTTTCTGTTTGTTTGGTTGGTTTTTTGGTTCTGTTTGTTTGTTTTCCTAAGGAAGGGCCTCTTAAATGGGCAGTCTTCAAAGTTCACTCATCCTTATTTGCTAGTCATAACCACGTGCAAGACTTCTTCCACCACCTTCTGGGGATTTTCCTATGTGAAGTACCCCATGGAGACACATGCATCCCCTGAAAATAATACTATGTAAAATGGGAAGAATTCAAGAATTTCTTCCTCTTTGGTAACTTTAGTGCTCTGTGTATAGAGCCCAGCGTGTTTTGAGCAGCTGAATCAGACCCAGTCCTTTGAGACTGGTCAAGTGTCCACTTCTTTAAAGCTTTGTCTTTCTGAGCAGTTTTCATTTTTCCATCTATGTGACAGTTTTCAGTGAAATGAATTGGTTTACTGTGCAGTAAACACATGCTAAAGGCAACTGAGGCTGGGTGTGGCACAACATTTGTTTTTCTTCATTTACCTGCACCAGGACAAACTGCTCATTCTTGATTTGCTAACTTTCATTCTGCAAAAGTCAGGATCTGGCCAAATGACACCCTTGCACCTTCCCACTGGTAAGCTCGGTCACCAAATATCTGCTTGTTTGGTATATGTCAAGTTGTTATATGTGTAAGACTTTGCTTCAAAATTCTGACAAAATACCAGTTCCTTTTACTAAACAGGCATAATTCTCTCAGCCTCATCCATAGACAAGCTGCAAAAAAAAAAAAATGAGCTTAGAAAACCATGCAGAAAAGTAAGCAGCATAAGAATGGGTGACATTTCCCAGAAATCTCAGCTTTTTCATACCACACAGACTTTCTTGTCACTTTTTTCCCAAGTGAACTGCCAGAACTATTTCAGACAGACGCCCCAGTAACCTTTGGTGCTCCCTACAGATCTCTCCTTGTCACAGAGATTACAAAAGCAGCACTCTCAAAGAAATCAGAAACCTTGTTTTCTGCAGAAGCTCAGTTCTTGATCTTCTCCAAGGAAACAGAGCATCCTGTAAGTCTCTATTCCAGATATAGCAAAGAGCATCCACTGCAACTAGAAGGTGCCAGATGAAAGAAATTTATTTCCTCTACCACCTAATTTTGTTTCTATATCTGTATATTTATAAATCCTTCTTCGTTAGTATCTGCACAATATAAGAAATGAATGAAAGTGATATGAGTTATATCTTGTTCTTGTTAGATTCAGTTCTGGGAAAAATGCGAGAGAAGTCATGATCACCCAATAAAAGATGAACAAGAAGCTTGGATCCCCTTGGACGTCTGCCGGTGGATATTGGCTGATTCTCTTTGGAGAACTCATTTGCCTAAACAACTTCCTTCCTGCAGTAAGTGTTTTGAGGCTGTTGATACCCACAAAGTTGTCATGACCTCAACTATGCACCTCTTCTGAAGGATGGTTCCTTGTGTGGCACTGTAACAAATGCTGTGTGGAAGCATTGGTTCATAGTGCCACTTACAGAATCAACACTTCTACTTGATGATGAATTGGATTGCCTCTCTCTCCTTTATCTTTTAAGACCTATAACTTCATTTAACATTATGAAGAAATTGTGAATCAGGAGCCCCAAAGTTGTTTTCAAAACTGGAAATGCACTTTATATGAATGGAATCTTATTTGTACCAGTTGCTGTACAAATAAGTGTAAAGACATGATATGTACACTTGGAGAACTTCAGTCTAGAGCTACAGCCTAAAGGATATTCATGAGAAAAGCTTCAGAGACCACACTAGTCCTTGAAGGAGGGAGACCTGTTGTTGGCACAAAAGACAATGAAAGCTGTAGTTAAGAAAGCTATCCAAACAACATATTGGTATGAAGATATCCTCAGGACCGGTTTATTTTCCTTAAGGCTAACAAATATATATAAATTAAGAGAAGTAGACTGGACAGGAAGGCAAAGTTTGGACTTCAGACATGCCTCTGGACTCCTCTTTATGCTTGCAAAATTGAAGACTCTGTGGGTCACTGCTAGAAACACAAAGATTCATCAGCAGTTTTGGACACCCACTGGCATCACCAAGAGGACAGTCATATTTATCCCTTATGTGATCAGCTGTTTTTGTGTCAAGAGGGAAAGACGTGGCTTTTTCCAAAGATCGGGTAATTCATGTTAGAGAATGATTTCAGTTTTGTGCATGTTCCCACAAAGACTGTTTTCCAGGTGCTGGAAAAGAGGCAAGCTGAGGTTTATCTTTATTAGCTCTTCCACAGTGCACACCACATCCTGGAGTTAGTCCTTGTCATGTCTTGAAGTCCTGTGTATCTGTCCCAAGGACATTTGCCTGCTTCTGATGTCTATGATGACAAAGCCCTGGGAAAACTAATTGACAATCTCTAAAGAGGATTAATTGAAAACAACTACATGTGGAGTCATAGCATAGAGGAGTTTGAGTGTCTTTGTTACACTAAATGTTAGACTTGGAGAACATTTTAAAATGATTGTGGATGCTCTAGAGGTGAATTAATCAGTGTATGATTCCTTCCCCCACTGAGAGTAGTACTTGAGTGGGAAATTATTTTAAATAGGCAGAATAGAGTAGGTGTTATCAGTCTGACTGTCATTTTGTTCAGTTTGGGGAATCTTACTGGTCCCTAAGGAAAGAGAAATCACATTCCTTTACTCATGCTGTGCTAGTAAGGGATGATATGTTCAAATTACTGGGAACATTTGTTGTATTGGATGCATAGCAGGGAGAAGAAATAGCTCTCTTAATTATCATCCCAATTTCTGAAGTACATGTTGGTACAAGCTGGGTTGAAAATTTATGAAATAGAAAGAAAGAATAATAATTGAGAGAGAACTTTCTCAGCCCCTCTGTGAGTAGGTACAGGCTGCCAAACTTTGGGTTAAACTGCTTGGCTTAAATGCATGGCAAAGTTTCAAATCAAAACACAGAAGGAAAGGATGAGCTAAAAATACCCTTTTATTGCTATAAAACAGAGAGAAGCTCTATATCTCTTCTCATGTTTGTCATTTAGATTTTGATGCTCTTTGTGGTGAAGTGCTGAGGGAAAATTATAACTGGGATATAGATACTGGAAAATGGAAATGTTGCTTGTCAGCCTGTGTAATATAAGCTGCCACTCATTCAGTGGAAGCAATTCCAGTTTTAAATGTCCTTTATGATGCTTCTTCTGCCCCTACACCTTTTCTTTCATGCTTCTTTCAGAGACAACAGCTTACCATGAGATACGTGCTATGTATTTAATTCTATTTCCATTGAAGGGAAGAAAATCTGAGTGCCTGGTAGTAAAGTCTGTCAAGTTTTCTTTTGACTCAACATGTAAACATGCTGTTTGACCTTACACTAAGAATGTCACCTTTCTTTTAATCCAGCTTTCCAGAAATACAATAAGACTTTAAAAGAGTCTTTTCATATTAAAAGGTGTTCTAAAGTACACAAAGGGTCTCAATTTTGTCTTGGCTAAAAATATGGCATTGGACTGTGGGAAACATCATCCAAATACATCATATTTCTGAAACCTATCCATCATCCTGTTCTCATCACTACAGATAAACACAAACACATGCAAGTAGTGTATTTTCTACCTGATGGTACATGGGATAGATCAGAGAGAAACTGCTGAGCTATTCCATTTGGATTTGGGATTGTAACTTTTTCACTACTTCTTAGCATGTAACCTGACAGCTAAAGAGAGAGAAAGATGTAATGGGGATGTTTTTCTTGCCTGCCCATATACTGGATGAGATTCACCTGATCAGAGGTTTATATTTAAGTCTGAGGCATAGATTACCTTTACCGTCAAGGGAGGAGAATGGACAGCAATTTTGTATAGTTTGAATTTAACTGAGCACAGGAGATATCTATCATAATTGGAGTTGCCCTAAGTAAATATTCTGGCCTTCCAGGTGCCAGTTCAACAGGATGTGTGTCCCACAAGACTTACAGCTTGCCAGCTTGTCCTGGGATATCTACGATGGTAGTAGGCATCTATGTTTAGGCCTTTATCTCATTTGATTATGGAGGGAGCATGCAGTGGCTAGGTAGAAACAGAAAACTTTAGTGAACATAGTCTTTAGTGTGATCACAACTCCTGTGAAAAATCCAAACACATGGAATTTCTTTCTGGTCATATCAGTGACTGTTTAAAACACTTATCCTTTCTTCTGGTTAACTCTTTCTTCTAGACCTGGTAGCATCTGCTGGCCTTAATACTGAAATGAAAATCTGATTGCTTTTGTTGTGATGGAGCCTGTTATATGAAGTGTGCTGAGAGGGAGATATGAGATGTGCTGGGTTGTGGACAACCAGTAAAGTGAAATATCTTGTAAAAGTGGTGTGGAAAGGAAGCCAGGAGGGCTAGAGAAGACAACTTTATTCCTGTCAAAAAGTGGTAAAGACCCAACTACCACAGGTCAGAGGAGAGTGACTCAAGCCAAGTGCCTGGGTTAACTAAAGTCTAAACATGGGAACAGCAGTGGTACAGGAATGTAAGTGATACAGGTGATCCTTAGTTTGATTTCCATAAGAGGCTCAGTTTAGCAAGATTCTTAGACCCTGTCATTATAAATCATGTCTATCAAAATTATCAGAATTGCATCCTATATTAAATTCAACAGCAGGCAATATTTCTTTCTGGATCAAGGAATGCCTTTTACTTATGCAATTGCTTTCTGCACAGACCTTTTACTCACAAGGGATCTCTCTTAGTGGGATCCAATCTGCCTTTTCCCCTTCACAGGAGACTACTCTAACTACCAGATTATAAGCTTGGTTGTGGAAATTACTTTCCATTGCTCCCTGCAGATGCGTACCTCTCTACAAGAAGACACTATAGCTTAATTGGAATAAAACCTTGGAACATGTAAGCAAGGAAGGCTTTGTTGCTAAATAGTCAGATCATTAACATAGAGAGGTGTGGTTTCTGCACTAAGGATGTGTTTGTATAATTTACCAGGTAAGCGGGTATTTATTATTATTATCCAGTAGCTGGGTAAATGCAAAATGGTGTAATATAAACTGGGAGCTTCATGGTGCAAAGACCAGGACTCATATTCCTCCAGTCTTAGGTAAAGTCCCATGATGCTTTGAAGTCTTGTAAATTCAATTCAATCATATATCTTGTAGAAATGGAGTGTCCTAGTATGACAAGGATGGCCATGACTTTGAGTGAGGAAGTCTGGGAACAAGTCTTTCTGTTTGAGCTGGAACACAGTTGCAGTGAAAGGCAACCACATCCTTAAGCCATGTCAGAACTGGGGGTGGATTTTTCTCATCTGTCTTGTTGAAACCATTCCAATTTATGTCAGAATGTAAATACTCTGGGGCCAGACTGCAAATGAGAATATCTAACTCACTAAACTTCATACATAGGGCACTCGGACGGGGTAAAGGGAATGATAACTTGTACTCACCCTATTTTCTGACAGATCTGTCTATATACAAGACAGAACGTCCCATAACATCTGTGGTTGAACATTCCATAATGTCTGTGTTCAGAAAGCTGATTCTCAGTGAGGCCGTTTCTCACAACTAGTGAACGAAGAAGTCTGGTGCTAACCTCAGACAATAAAAAAGAGTTGGATCAGTTATGTGGGTTTCAGATGATTGTACCCCGAGCTTCCTGTATATTCTAGATATGAAAGGCCCTGAAATGAGAGGTGTTTGGGGGAAAAAAGGGACTATAAAAAGTTTTGGTTTTTTTTTTTTTCCTAAGTATTGAATCTCAACTGGTGCTCAGTTACTTACACACTCCTGGAAACATAAAATGCTTCATTTTAAATTGCCATTTACAAAATATGTACATTTCCAAAGCATTTTCCCTCTCTTGGAGGAAAAGAGGACATACAAGGGAGGGAAATGTGAAGAAAATTTCACCCACACCTCAGTTTGCATATAATTCATAGAATCATAGCATCATAGAATGGTTTGGGTTGGAAAAGACCTTAAAGATCATCTGGTTCCAACCCTACTGTTGTGGGCAGGGACGCTAGACTAAGTTGCTCTTATCCCCACCCAACCTGGTCTTGAACATTCTCAGAGATGGGACATCCACCACTTCCCTGGGCAACTTGTTCCAGTGCCTCACCAGCCTCACAGTAAAGATTTTCTTTCTAAAATAATTCACGTTGATAAGAACAAAAAAGTGCAGTTTTGGTAAGTAACTTACTAGTAGCCCTTCTCCTTTCCTCCCTCCCCTCCAAAGTTAAAGAATTACACAAACTTATACTTAATGTTAGAGGACTATAATCAGGAATGCCAAATTAGACCTAAAAATAATGACATGACTTGCAATTGGTGCTTAATGGGTTGCTTTTATTTGCCTTCAGGTTTTCTTTTGTGAGTTTCTTTATGAAGAATTTTTCTTTGCTGGGACCGATTTGACCAATGGCTCTTCAGCCCAAGAGCAGCCCAAGCACTTAAGCTAATGGAGAATTTTCATTATCTCTCTCTCAAAATACCATAGGGATAAGCACTGGGGAAATGACTATTAATCATTTGTCAGCTGCAGCAGCAATATAATTTATTTTTTATCAGGCATTTAACCATGTGAAGACAAGAACACCAAAGGACAAATTTCACCTGGACAGACTGCTCGGTTTTTCATATTGTTCCTCACACAAAGTCTTGGGTGTTCACTGGTCTGACAGAGGGGAGTTTACTTTGGGGAATCACAGGAGATGGCTCTGTATGTGTGCAAGGTGGGTTAGGAGTGCACAATGTTAATGCTGGACCAAGGATGGTGCCTGGGGAATGTGAGTCTTACTGACAGGAGGGTAGCAATGTCTCTTCTTTCCAGTGGAAGGCAGGAGGAGACCAGCTGAGTGACTGAAGGTCAATAAGGGTGGATTGTTTGGAACACAATTGGTCTAAGCAGAGGGCTGAATGTCTTCCAAAGAATAGGACAAAAAAAAAAAAGGAGCAATTTAGATATCATAGGAACCCAGTAATGAAGACTGATGTTAATGTGTTAACTTAGTAAATATGAAATGGGGATGGGGGTGGTGGATGGGAAGAAAAGATCTGAGAAAAATGACCAATTGTATCATACAATAGTTATCTTCATGACTCGCAGTTTGGAGAGCTGGTATTCCTACAATCTCCCCCAAATCTGTGTCTGGACTTCTTCTCCTACAGCACACAAAGCTTTCCCCCTTGTTTATGAGATTAGCCAAGTTCCTTGTGATTCATGACCTTCCTGGTCTACCCAAACTTGAGCTGGTGATATTTTCAGGACATTTTTCAAAATGAAGCCACCATAAACGTTCATAATTAACAAGTTTCTTGTGTGACTTGATTTTCATCAAGTCTTGATTGAGCCTTCACAGAGAAGTTTGAGTTAGAGGTATACTGGGTAGAATCACATGTTCTATCCAGCCTACATACTTGTTAGGAGCAGGGATTTCTGCAGCAGTAGTTCACTGAGTTCCTGAGAAGAAGGTAGTATGGCCAAAATGTTCTCCTAAGGTATTTTTGGCCACTTGGAGCATTAAACCGAGACATTTCTTGAAAATAGCCTTTTTGTACAGAAGTCATTATTTCCTACAGGCAGGGTAGCAACTCTTCTTAGTCACTGCCCTTACTGTTATTTCGCAGGGATGCTCTTCTGCTCATGTTCCCTCGAGGGCCTGAAGAGCTCTAAGCATCTGCATGGGATATTTCTGAATGGGATGCAATACCGCTCATGCTTCCTGAGCAGCAGCACTGTGACACGGTCAGAAAAAGATACTGCTATAAGAAAACCTAGGAGGTTGTCTTCTCCAGTCTCCTGCACCAGTGTGTGCCTATCTGTGCCTAAACCCTGCCTGGCTTCTGGACTTCCAACCTACTCTTAAAAATCTTCCCTGACAGAGACCCTGGCATCTCCCTAGATAGCCTATTCCAGTGTTTAACTAGAGTTAGGCATTTCTTGCCTTGCTGCAAACAGTGGAGCAGCCCGTGGTCTGGGCACCCAGCCCTGTGTCTCCAGTCACAGCTCCCTTACCAGCCAAGGCTTTGTGATACAGGAAAGTGTCTCTTAAAATTACATTTATTACATTTAAAAGTTCTAATCTTCCTCTCTGAATGAATGAGTTGCTAAGCTGCTGTGCTCTGTCATCTTATTCCAGCACAGATGACTAAGGAATGAGTGTGGCAAAATGATTTTCAGTCTGTGAATAGCTACCCATATTGGGTCAAAGCACACTAGCCCTATTATTAACTGTGGTCCTGTCATTTTTGCATTTGTATGGGAATCATCTGCAGGTTTCATGACAGATCCCCTTTCTCCCATAGGCTGAGTCCACGTTGCTGAGCATCTGAGTAATACAAGGCTTATTGGTGACTGCAAGGTGTTACCTTTTCCCTTTTCTCAGCTGCTCGTTCTCCTTAAACTTGATCCTTACAGCAAAGCATCCCTTTATCCTAAATTACCACTAAATCCATTTATATGCAGACAAAAGAAATCACATTTTAAAGTATTTTATTACTCAATATATTATTAATTATGTTTGAGTTCTTTTATTTCTGAATAGTTTAAATACTTATAAACTAAAATTTAAATAATTATAGCCTTCTCAGAATATTTTAAAGAAAGAGCTATCAAGTATAAAGTTGAATTTTCAATGCCTCATTTAGCATGCTGCAAAGAAGGAAAAGAAGGATATTAAAATATTTTGTATTGGAGGTTTAGAACTGAGAAGAAAGACCTAGCATTCTGATTACTAATTAAGTTCACATTTAACACAAATAAAACATGCAGGTTTGTAAGAAAGTTTGACAAAATGAAAAGCCTACAGAGATATGTACTTTTTGTGCTATAATTATATTGGAATTTTTATATTATTATAGTTATTATCTTGCCAGCACCCATGACAAAGAACCACTATTAAATCCTCTGAAGTTGATAGTGGCTGCATATGTATGTCTGTATGTGTGTAAAAATGTGGAGAGTTGGAAAAATATTGAATGGGATTCTGAAAATAGTCCCAAATTATGCAACCACTTAACTGCAGCTACTGCAGCACAAATTTCACCTTGTGTCTGTGAGAAATTCAACAGAGACCAACTTGAGAAGAGCCTTGCTTAAGTCATGCATGATTACCTACCCTTCAGTTTGCAGGACTTCCACTGAAGTCACATGCCAAGAGCAGACAGGTGAATTACTGGCTGCAAACCCAAAGCCTGATATAGATGTTGAATACCGTAGTACTTTAAGGATGCTGGCTTGGCTCACAGCACTCCACCCACCGACCATGAGCAGTGTGTCTCCTGAGAGATTCTTTAGTGTTACTCTTGGCTGCAGGAAATGAATAAGAACACATGAGGCTGGCAGAACAAAGTCTGATACTGCTCACCTTTCGCTGCTTGCAAAATGTGTGCAATCATGACAGGTGAAGCCTGTGGACTGCAGGAACAGCCTAGTCATAACCTCACCGGTTCTAACAAAGGCGTTCCAAGATTTCTTTTCTTCAACTGGGATGTGAACAGATTCCAGTACATCTTATGTGTTGCTCTTCAACTGTCTCCATTATTCTTGTTATTGATGATTTTGTTAGCGCAGAAATGTTTAATTTACTGAAGAGGATATAATTAATTCTGAGGTAAGACATGTAACCATTTTTCAGAATGGACTAAAAGTCATTCTTAACAAATACACTTGGATTTTCAGGGAAAAACCATTTTTCTATTCACATTTAGATGTATTAAAATTCTTATGGAGAGCATAATTATGCATTTGAAAAGTTGCAGAGACATGAACTAGGGATAAGGATTTTTTTAAGCTGCAAAGTTGAATAGTGTTGCTCAATTATTTGAATGGAAGTTAAAGGCTAACTGGAGTCTGGAGATTAATTTGGAAATGGTCTATGTACTCTTTTTTCAGGTACATTTATGCATTCAAAATGTGAACAAACATAGACCAAACAAGAGGAAAAGCAGCAGCTCAGGGAAGACAACTCTTTATGATTACATTAGTGTTATGTTTTCAGAATGAGGGTCTGTGCAAACGTCTTCAGCTTTAGTTGGAGTGTGTGCATTTAGGTCAAGCCAGATTTCATTTACAGAAGATTGTCTACAGTAGCAGACTTTCCTTACTAAAGTTGCAGAAGGGTCTGCCCCTTTGCACATCCTCTCTGTCAGCCTCTGATAAAGACGCCAGTCAAGCTCTGCTGGTCATTTTGCACACCAGCAGAGCACAACAGGAGAGGCCTGCAGTGAGGAGCTGATCAGAGTTACTGAGCCATTGTTTCTACAGAGCAGTATTGACCATTGGGTTCAGAGGTCACCAGGAAGGCCTAGGGAGGTTCATACCCCACATAGACATTGCAATAGCATATCAAAACATCATAGAACTATGGAATGGTTTTGGATTGGAAGGAACCTAGAAGATCACCCAATTTCAACCCCCCTGCCCTGCCAGAGGCAGGGACACCTTCCACTAGACCAGGTTGCTCAAAATCCCATTCTACCTGGCCTTGGACACTTCCAAGGATAGGGGACTGACAGCTTCTCTGGTCAACACCTTCTATGCCATCTTCCTTGAAAATGAGCCTACAAAATGCTATTGCTGCATCAAGAAAAGCTCTCAGGCCGATTTTGAGAGGGAATATTCTAGTTCAAGACTTTTTTCTCCTTAGCGTTCAAACGAACAATTCTTCATTTATGTAATTTATGTAATATGTGGCTAGCAGTTGGTAGATGTCTCCACTTCGGAATCCCTGGTATTTGTCTCCTAATCTGATTTCACTAATTCTCTCAAAAAACCAGTGCCAGCCTGTCTGTGTGGTCAGGCCAGTCTTCTGTCGTACCACCACTACGGTCCGTGCTTTCTTCGCCCCTCTCTCCAAGCACCTCCTGACCCAACATTTGCTTTATAAAATGCTATTGCTGGATGGATTAGCTGCAGAGCAGTTTCCTCACCGGTACCAGAGCTCATGCCAAGCGCAACCCTGTGTCACCATTTGGGGCTTCTCCTACAGCAGAGACAGCATGTCCCCCTTGCTGTCATCCATGTTTTTGCTAATGTGTCAACACAGAAGTCAGATAACAGCAGATTTTGGGGCATTAAGACACCCAAGAGACAGAGATAATTGCCATTCTGGAGACTAGTTCACGGCTGTGGGATCCATAAAGGGAAAATTAGACTGAGAAGCGAATGCTGGGGCTTGGGTGCCTGCTGCTATGCTGACACAAAATGCATTTTCCATCTGAAGGCCTTCTGGAGGGATCTTTACCAGTGCTATTAGCAGCAGAAGGGCATTGGCAGTGCTTTGTTTCACTGATTGTCAGTAGTTTTGTTGGTGGTGGGCTTTCTACCCTCCCTGCAGCCCTTGGCAGGTAGAGCTCTTCTTCTTTCCCCTCACTAGCCCCTCTGCCCTGCAAGCAGAGACAAAGAGCCTGGGATGACAGCAGGAGGTAGGGGATTATCAGCAGAATTTTGGGCAGGCAGAAGCAGCTTCTCACTTCAAGGGGAGTCTAAAGTGGGAAGAGAGGACAGAATCATAGAATATCATATAGAATATATCATAGAATATACTGAGCTGGAAGGGACCCACAAGGGTCACACCCCAAGAATCACACCATGTGCCTGAGAGTGTTGTCCAAACACTTCTTGAACTCAGACTTGGACCTGTGACCACTTCCATGGGGATCCTGTTCCAATGCCCAATCACCTCTTATGTGAAAAACTTTTTCCTGATATCTAACCTAAATCTCCCCTGACTCAGCTCATGCCATCTCCTCGAGTCCTGTCACTGGTTATGAGAGTGAAGAGATCAGTACCTACCACTTGGCTTCCCTTTGTGAGAAAGCTGCAGACCACAATGAGGTCTCTCCTCAGTCTCTTCTTCTCCAGGTTGAACAGACCAAGTGACCTCAGCCACTTCTCGTAAGGCTTCCCCTCCAGACTCCTCACCGTCCTCGTGGCCCTCCTTTGGATAGTCTCTGATAGCTCAATGTCTTTTTTATATTGTGGTGCCCAAAACTGCACACAAGTGCAAGAGGGATAGAAAATGTGTACAGAGTAGCCTGGGGGGAACCAACTGTAAAGACTAGAGGAAGGAAAAGGGAACAGCAGGAAGGGAAAACCATAGTGGAGAGAATATTTCATTGATTTTTGCTAAGGCATTATACTAATTTTGTTAGGTTCTAATTTACTATGTAACTGCAGCAGATATAATTTTGTATTACCTAATAAACATACTTCATCCAATCTATTTGGCAGAGGGGACCAAAATCCAGTATGTGAGCTGATATAAGAGTCCACAGAGGAGCTTCTACTATTGTCATGAGGGATGCATGTAAAGATTAAGTGAAGGATCTTGTCTTTGCATAGTGGTTGGAGAGTAGGATCATCTCATCTACTTAAAGTTATCTATGGTATAAGCATAAGTCACTCTAGGTTCCTTTCAGAGTCGACTGAGAGAAGTAGGTATTGTCAAAAAGTGATTCACTTGACCTATTTGTAGTCATTTATTTTAGGATGAAATGATCAACCCCTCACCCCACCCGCCAACTGCCTATTTCTGTGCATTGACTGTAAAGAGCAGTAAAGGTACTAGCTGAAGGGTAAATGCCTACATTGTAGGTTTTTGCTTTTGGCCAAATGAATCAGTGGATCTTTAGATTTTATCTTTACTTATTATTGGTTCAGACCCTTATGCTATAGTAATGCATGGTTTTGGGGCAATATGATCACACCAAGAACTGCTCTTTTTCTGCCCCTTTCATCTCTGTCTTTCTATTTTATTTTCTATCTATTCTAAAATATCTTCATTTTCTGTTTGTCTTTTCTCTCCCCTGTCTTTCTGTGTCTCTTCCTTTTCTCTGCAGCACTTTCCCGTCCTTTCTTGTTTTTTTTCCTGAAATTGTGTTCAATGAAATAATTAATACAAGTCCTTAAAATATTATTAAGACTTTGAAGGTAGTATGCCAGTAGGAGTAATGGGAAGAGAGCACATAACTCTCAGAACTCCTGTGTTGGTCAGGTTTTCAAGGTTGTCTGGCTGTCTTCGCAGCCTGGAGGGTTGGAAATATGCATTGTAAAATAAAAGCTTAAGCTGTTCTGAACCTGAATGAGTCCTAAACATTACACTAAATATACTGCATTCAGAAAAATGTATTCCAGGGATGAGCTGCTCGGTGTGTTTGCTCAATAATGTCAATTCCAGAACACCATATTTCACTCCTATATTTTTTAAAGTTGCTATAGTTTTGGTACACTTCTTTCTTTTTGTTGAGCTGACTGATGAGGTTACATCCTGGCCTTGCTGCAAACCGTGGGAGTTGACTTTGGACCTGGATTTTAGCTGCTCTCTGCTTAGAGGGACTAAGCTTTTAAACTCAGTGGGTATGGGCCACATTGTACCTTGTGCTGTCATTTTCCTTTCTGCTGAGGACTCTCATCTGTGTGCTGGTGAGACAGGGGAGAGGATACAGTATAGGGAAGAGGATTTAGTGGGAATGTATTTCATAGGATAACCAGAGCGTGCCACAGCTGTGGCCCTCTCAGCCAGTGCAGGGCCATTTTTCTAATTAAATTTTCAGTCTCTTTCTCAGTAGGAAATGTAAAGTCTGAAAATGAGATATATGGCGGATTAATTGGATGGGGAACCTTCAGGCCCTGGGTGCCAGCCCATTACCTGGAGGTGAATGCTCTTCCCCCCTGCCCCCACCACGTGGCCCGGCGACCCTGTAAGGAGCTCACACAGACCACCAGGGATGGATGGACAAAAGAGGAAGTTTATTGTGGGGATAGGGGTTTATAAGGCTTTTAGGAGGGTTAAAAGGGGACCAATTACAGTTTCAGGGTTTCACAGAAAAACCAATCAGGTAAAGAGTTAACAGCCAATAGGAAGGGGTTAACAAAGGCCAATGAGAACACCTCAGGACATCTTCGTAGGACATTCCTGTATGGGAGATAAGAGTCCTTCACAGAGGGTGTCGGGAAGAAGGAGCAGTGACTTTGCAGAAATGCAAAAAAGCATTTTAAGACATGTTTAAACAACATTAAAAACTTCTGTTTCTATAACATTTGAGCTGTTTTCTTCTTTTTCTTCACCAGTCCATCTTTGACAGGATTTTTTCCATCCTACATATGGTATATCCATTGCCACAGAGATATCTTTTTTTTTTCCCCATTGAAATTAGTGAATGATACCACTATAGAACCCTACAGAGACATGAAGGCTGTGGATCTCACACTGCTGGACAGTCTTCTTGGGAACACGGTGTGAAATCATCTGATAGTCAACAAAGGTGCAGAAAAGCTGCTGAGCAGAGACAGGTAGAAATCCTGATATTTTCCCTACTGCCCCTGAAGTCTCAGTAATATCCTTCTGTTCTTTCTGCTCCACTGAGCCTGGGAGCATGAACCATCCAACAGGACACCTGGGGTCTGCAGCACCAGCAAGGGCATGGGGTGGCTGGCTGGAAGGTGATGGGTGCTGGGGCAGATGTGGGCTTGCATGCCAGGAGCCCAGCGAAAGCAGGAGCAACTATATCTGTCCCACTGAGTCCTGGCACCAAACTCAATTCCCAGTCCTGGGCTGTGATGCTGAGGTGAGCAGTGGTGCTCCCTGATATTTTGGGGATGGGATCTCCTCTCTCCACCAACTCTACTCACTTCTCCAGGACTGAAGATAAATATTGCTGCCTCTGACTTTTTTCTTGCAAACATAGTGGCTTGTTGCTTTTTTCATTTCCAACAAGATTATGCAAAACCTCCATAACATTAAGACGTTTATCACCTCATCTTTTAAAATCTTGTTGCTTTCATGTTTATGGTTCAGTTGTTCTCAGTGGTGCCTGATTTTCCTCCTGTTAGTCATCTTCAGCTTCTTAGCCTGAAAAAAAGCACTCAAACCTTATAAATTGCAGTCCTCTAAAAGAGTAAAAGTCTATTATTTGTGTTGTCTTCAGTGTAGACTCATATGCATGCATTATGCACATTGTTCTCTCATCAACAGTAAAAGAACCCAAAGTATTTCAGAAGAAGAAATGAAGAACACAAATCTTGTGGCCCTTTATAACTTATCTTTTTAAGTCAAAGAAAATTAAGGAAGAGTTTTAATGTTGGTTGGAGAGACCCATTTCTCTTCCAGAATTTGCTAGCAAAGTTCATTTTACATTGCTAAATTTCTTAATGTGGAATTATTAACAGCTACTCAGTTTCTGGTTAGGCCCATAAAAGATAATAGGTTGCCTATAGGAAGTAGAGATTTTCTTGGAGTGGCTTCTTGTTTCACGGAAAGCCAGAACTGGTATTTTCCAATAAAATCCAAAGAAGAAAAGAGAAATTAGCTCAAGATCAGCAAGTTTAAATTAGCAGAACTTTCTCCTTAATAAAATATATTTGAGTATTTTACCTATCTATTTCTTATTTGCCCCTTGTAACATCAAATCTATCTCTCTGCCTGTGTCTCACACTTATATTTCTGTTCAACCAAAGATGAGACTTTGCTCAGGAAAGAGACTCCTCAGAAGACCTTTCACACTATTTAAAACCCAATTACCCTGAAAATCCTTCTCTTTCCAGCTATTTCTCAAGTGTTTGGATTATGATGAAATTGCTCTGCTTGATTATAAGAAGGTACACTTGCCTTACTAATAGAAGAACAAGAGCTTTTGCTTCTGTTTTCTATATCTGTACGCTTATACAAGTCTGCTTGAACAAAAAAGTTACTGTTTTTAATATTTAATGAGCTATTTCTTAATATAAATAAGGATGAGCAGACTAGGACAGGAGAGGATAGGAAAGAAGCTACCACAGACAGTAGCACAGTACTTCTGTTACTTATTCCTGGATTTCTTCAAAGAAGTTGTTTATTTAGGAACTTATTGGTTTTACTAATATTAGAACAACTCAGGTTGTGTCTATAATTTTTCTTAATGTGATTTCACATTTTTCTCTTTCATTTTAAATCTTGTCTGCATTAAGTCATTTTAATGCTTTTGTGGTAAGTAAAAATTAATTTCTGCTGTACGATGAACTGAATGGGGTAGCACTCTGATTCCATGCACTTTTTCTTAGTTTTCACCTGCAAGGACTTCAAGGTGCTTCTCAAAATCTGGGGAAGTGTTCAACATTTGAGGTAGTATGGATGTTTCCAGTGTTAACCTGCTTCTTTCTGCTGCAATGCATTTGCATTGTGTTCTATTTGTATCCAACCAACAAAGAAATTGCTTTTTAACATTTTTGACACCTTGTTCGTGTTGAGTCATGTAAAGCATTAAACTATTGTCAGTGGATGGAAACCACAACACTAGTTGAAGACAAACCACATGCATGAAGGAAAAAACCGTGTTGTCAATTTGAGATGATACAGCAGGCATACATTCTACTTCATGGTAAAAACAGGAAAAAAATTTTACAGAAGCTTTGTATTGTACAGTGATTAGTATTAAAAATACTTCAAACCAACACTATTAGCACTTTCACCTTTCTGGAAACAAATTCTCATCACTTTACAGAAGCTTCTGTGGTTTAGCTTTAGTTGTTCTTATTGTTCTTGTAACTGAACAATGATGTGAAAAACTGATTTTATAGAAAACTTTACTAGTGACTTGAATTGCAGCACTCACTCTCTTTGCAGACCAGGCACTTGGCTGCACCACTGTAGTGAGAGCTAAGATTTACATCGTCTTTTTAAAAGAAATATTCCAAAAATATAGTTTACTTATTGGCTTTAATAGTAAAATGTTCCATGGTTTCAGGATTTTAATGGTACTTTTCTGTAAAAATACTTTGCATATCTGTCTGCTTATTTATCTAAAGAGACAAGTTTTTAAAATAGTATTCATTTAGCAGCAAATGTTGGTGGTAGCTAGAATTTACTTCTGCATTGCTACAAGCAGTTAAATTCCCATTATATTAGTATGTAACTTTCCCATGGCTTTTTTTTTTTTTTTGGTAAAAGATTTGGAGATTCATTCACCCAGGGCCAGATTCAGAGAAGTCCTGAGGACTTCTACAGGGTGCTGAGCACCTCAGCCCATATCAGCAGGGATGAAAACTATGGGATTTGGTCCACACTGCTCTCAACTCCCCCATGAAATCATTATTTGTTCAAGCTTATTCACATTACAGACATTTGCTCTGTAATTGCTTGCAAAACACCTTGAGAAGTTTTGAGTGAAACGTGCTGCAAAAGAGAAATATTGATGTTATGGCAAGCACATTGCAAGCTCCCCCAGGTGCATGATTACCTCACAGTAACCTACCTTTGTTGGAAATTTTTGCATAAAACATGTTGACATGAAAGACAACTTCAGAATTCATTAGGAGTTTTCCATAGAGAAAAGGAGTTGTCTTTTTTTTTGATATTTTCCTTTTTTTGTTTGTTTGTCTCCTTCCTCTCCCCCTCAACAGAACATTTTAGAAAGGGTTCAGCTCAAATTCTGCAGCTGAAATCCATATATAGATACATAGTTGTTTCTAGTTATGTCACCATTACAAAATATATTGACTTAATAACTCTTGGTGAAAACCTTTCCTACTAGTATTCACACTAATCTCTGCATAGAAACATTCCTCTGGGAGCTGACTATCTGTTTTTCAAAGAGCACAAGAATCTTTGGAATATGAAACTTTGGTATCCTGATGTTAAGTAACATCAGCGAGAGTGACAGAGCTCCGAGTAGCACAAATGCTCATATTTGAAAGTTGTATTCCTTCACCAAAACAAAGTAACAGGAACTAAATGACAGGAAAATAATTTACCTTCATATTTGCCTGTAGCCTTGTTTTAAGGAACCAAGTGACAGTGAAGAATGAAGCAAAAAGATCAATTAAGTTTTCAAGGACTAAAGGTAAAGGAGAAAAATGGAAGGAACAAAAAAGTGGATTCTGATGCTAAAACTTAAGTCATTATATTTTGCAATGCTTTCAAATATTTCTCTGGAATATTAGGATTCTTTTGATACACATAGTCACAGACAGCAGGTTAGATAGTTGAACATCTGGAAAGGTTGCTGAACACTATTAAGTATAGTATATAATATTAAAACTATGTGCTATGTGCTATTAGGCAGAGACAGCCTGAAGTTCATGTTAAAGATACATCTGGTGTAAAGAGCCTGGGACAGTTGTACCAACATTTTAAAGCCATGCACATGACATTTTCCTGCTTGAAGGAGTTGCTTTTGCAACAAGATCATTTGATATCTCTGGGTGAAATAGAGTAGATTTTATTACAATAGATTTTATTTAGAGGTTCAATAGGATCTTTCATTTGTACAACATTTTGGCTGACTCTGTCTTTGGTGAAAAATATCCTGTAGGTAGATATTGTAGATATTTTTTATTTGCTCAGGTACTGTCTTAATTGTTTCCTACCATCTACATCTATAGGTATGAGCTTGTTCTTGCTCTCATTCTCCAGTTGCTGAAACTATATGTAAGTAAAATACCTTTATTCCTTTCTGGGCTTCATGGGAGCTAGACTTTACAGACAACTAAAAGATGCAAAGAAGCTTCCAAGACTCTTCCCACTCGTTATATGATACAAGGTCTCACTTTTTGTCAAGTCTGGGTAAAATATTGTGGGATTTCCTGTCATTAAGGTAAAATAGAAAAAGGTAATCTAATCAGACAAGCTGTCAGTGTGAATTAATCCTAGACCAGCTGGTAAGGTGCATTGATAGCAATGATTTAAGTTTTGGAATTTTTAAATTGGAAGTCATCTGGTGGAAGGTATCAGTTTGGGAAGAGATGAAATGTAATAGAAGTGTGTAATGTTTGTGGAAAGGACCATCTTGTTTAGACAAGAACAAAGAACATGCAGTACAACACTATGTGCTATGTACACTGGCTTGGCCTCCTTTGATAGAACCTGCTGTCCTGCTCCCAACCAGGTCCTGGGTGAGCTAGTACAGAAAATGCTCCTCACACAAGCTCTGCTGCAGGCTGTTCATCTCCCAGGTGCAGTGCAGTACTACTTGCCTTGAAAGACTACTTCTCCAACAGGTCAGGTTCAAACCTAGTCAAACCTGGTCAGCATCTCACGACTACCCTAATTTTCCCAGAACTTACCTGCTAACTCCTTCCAGAGCTGCTACATGCTTTCCCAGTGCCTCCCCAACTTGGTGAGCACCACAGGGCTGCCTAGAATGTGACATGTGAGAGATCACCAGGGGGAATTTCTACAAGCAAGCGAGAGTACTGAGAGACATGAAAGACATCCTGCCTCATAGGCATCAATTCTGCCTCCCCTCAGGAGAAAAGGCAGTCCCAGCAAACATTTCAGAAAATTTAAGGGTCCTGGTTTAATTCAGCCTCTGTCCAGGATACAAGAAGCTCTTAAAGACCTTGCCATTTTGGATCCTCATGTTGTATGAACAGTGCAGGAAGCTCTTTCAGAAGTCTGGAAAAATGTCTGCATGAACCCCCACTACAATCGTACAGAGGATAATTGAAAGTGAATTAAATTTTATTTCATATGTAGGTAACATTATATTTTCTTCAGACTAGCCTTGTTGATGACATTGGTATCCTTACAGAAAAACCTGCTTATAGCAGGAAGTAACCCTGGGATAAATATGGCTGCAGGAGTGAAAACAAATTGGCTTTCTGTAGGGAGATGTTTTTCTATAAATAGTGGTTAGACCAAGGTGCAAAGAGTGTAGGGATGAGATAGCTCTAGACCATAGAGGATGCCTATCAGCATCTTCTTTTTTTTGGTGTTTGAAATGAATTTGGATGGGGTCTATAGGTAACTCCAAGGCAGAATTTATGCCACCTCTGTTATCTGCTTTCCTCAGGGTAAAACACTCAGGACACAGAAGAAATGCTGATCAAGAAAAGGTTCTATTTACCTCACCTCTTGTTGAATTCAGTAAATTTCTCTCTCTGTGCAAGTGAAACAGAAATAAGAGGTTTTGAGTGCTATGCTATAGTTTTTCTTTTGTGATTTATAAATTTTTAAGTCTGAATGTTTAGCCAGCTGTGTGTTTATTCTAGACAATTAGTTAAAGCTGCATGCCATCACTTCTCCCTGAGATTTGCAATCTCAGTTTGACCCAATCATCTGAGTCAAAGCACTGTTATTTGGGCATTCCTATTTTTCTCACTCCATCAGTCATTTCCATCACCACTTTTTGTTGAGAAATACTGATGATGTCAATGTAACATATCTCTTTCCACAGCCTTGACATCTTGTTTTGATCCTACTTTGGCAAGTTAGTATAGTGAAATCCCTGAATTTACAAATATATCTGATGCTCGCCATTCATGTTTCAAGCCAATTGATTCTGAATAAAGTTGTCTTGAAGTTAGATTAGGCAACAAGGAATTCCTGATTCTGCTATTGATCTGCTATGTAGTGTGAGACTTGTGGTATCAGTCACCCGTGCTTTGCTTTCCTCATCCATGAGAACAAGTCATAGAAGTGTGCTGAGGGTCACAGATTAAATAAAGTTTATGAGCATTAAGACAGATTCTTCTTCTTTCATTATGTAATATCTCATCTTGCACTGTAAAATAGATTCATTACTGCTTCAGTAATACATCGTGTAACATGATGGACTCAAAAAAACCCTGATGACCAGAACATCAACTTTGACCAATGTGCATTTGCTGTACCTTGCACATTAACTTTATTTCTGAGTAGCTGAAACAGACAATGGATTTGTTCTTTGAGCCAGCTGTAATTCAACAGATCATTAATGACAAATGGCAGAATGCCCCAGCCATCCTTCCAGGCACTACTCCAGATGGAAGTCATTGGATAAAGAGCAGGAAGGTTTGACAGAATGTGAAAAAAGAATAAATTCGCTACACATCATTCATTTTGCCTGACTGCAATAAAATAATTATAATAGAATGTTGTCACAGGATAACAGTCTCCTGCTGCTTTAGAAATGCTTTGGAAAACAGATGTTTACTTTCTCTGTGGGAGACATTGATCCCATGACAACAATCTTTTCTATTCAGGGAAAATTAACTACTTATAGGTTCAGCAGTGCTATAAAAGGTTCACTATAAAAAGCCATATAATATAATAGGTCAAATAATATGAACTATATATGTGATGTATGTGATACATGCAACTAATAACTAAGTTGGATTAATTCAAATACTTTCTTTCAGCATCTTTGTGACCAACATTTTCTCAACAAAGGTAGATAGGACAACACAATGCACTATGATGAAATTGTTTTTGTTATTTTAATCTTCCAAGGCTGTGCGAGCTTCAGAAAAACAGCATTTGTGAAAAAAATAATAACATCAAAACTCCAACATATAATGTCTGATGAGAAACGTTTGAACAATTATCAATAAACCAACACATTGTAATTAATGGAAATTAAAGACCATGCATTTTGTGTCAGAACTGGACTCACTACTGTGAGTTTTGCTTACTAGCACTAAGATAAAAATTTGAAGGAATGTAAAAAATAATAAAATATTTGTGATTTTCAAAATATTTTTCTTAGAATCACAGAGTCACAGAATCATTTAGGTTGGAAAAGACCTTCAAGATCATCAAGTTCAACCTTTGACGGATCACCACCTTGTCAACTGAACCATAGCATTAAGTGCCGTGTCCACTAGCTTCTTGAACACCTTCAGGGAAGTCTGTTCCAATGCTTAACAATGCTTTCTGTGATAAAATTCTCCCTAACGTCCAGATAAACCTCCCCTGGTGCAGACTGAGACCATATCCTCTTATCCTGTCACTAGGCGCCTGGGAGAAGAGATCGATCCCCACCTAGCTACAACCTCCTTTCAGGTAGGGAATGATAAGGTTCCCTCTGAGCCTCTTTTTCTCCAAGTTAAACAAATCCAGCTCCCTCAGCCACTCCTCATAAGACTTGTGCTTCAGACCTTTCACCATTTCCATTGCCCGTCTCTGGACATGCTCTTGTCTTTCTTGTAGTGAGGGACTCAGAACCGCACACGGCATTTGAGGTGTGACCTCACCAGTGCTGAGTACAGGGGGACGATCACTGCCCTGGTCCTGCTGGTCACACTATTGCTGATACAGGCCAGGATGCCATTGGCCTTCTTGGCCACCTGGGCACACTGACGGCTCATGTTCAGCTGGCTGTCTAATGAGAAGGGAAACTTTACATTAAAAATTGTAAAAGAATTAAAAATATTCATATTTTTCTCTGACCTGTCTGCAATACATGTGGACACATACATTGCATTCTGTTATAGTATGATAGAAATGTTACATAGGCTCTTTTTTGGTGAACCTTATACTTTATACAGACACTTCTGCTATTTATCCAATAATGTGTCAACTGCAAATTTGGGTTGATGAGACGTATAAAAGAACAACACTTGTTCTCTTATGTGCTGTAAATGTCTATGTCAATGGCTGTCAAAGGCATTTGATTGTCAGATGAAACAACTTCTGTGGTATTTAGCTTTTGCCAAGGCTGTGTCTGGATCAGGAGGAATAAAATGAGAATAATTAACTAGGGATTGAATGACTTACTGGCTCACCAGACTCACCTCCAGGACCTGCATCATCTTGGATCTTTTGCTGTCCATTTCTATTTAGCTTGAGACACCTTAGGATGGTGTTTGGTAGTTTTCCAACTGGCACCTCTATCTAATTCCATGTACTTCACATCATGAATCTCAAAGAGAGTTGCAACATGCAGACTACCAACATCTTTGTAACTGGACCAGGCAGATTTGAGGCTTACTTCCACAAGTTTTAAAGTTTGTAGCTGATCAGAATAGTCAATGAATAACAACACTGAGTCTGGCTTTACTCAAAGTACTACTTTAGCTGAAGCAAAGATTTTTTGAAGAACCTAATGGCATTTTTACTAAGTCATGAATTTCACTATCTAGATGTTGAAGGAAAATGTCTTTTACATTTTTGAAAAGAGTTCACTTGGTATACAAACACATTTAGTTATAATAATCCTGACCTCAGGGGTAGTCACTTTAGCTAAGAATTTCCCTTCCCATTTCAGGGTTACCACAGGCACAAAAGGAATATGGCCATGAGGGGAATGAGGAAAGCAACTTTTAATGCTGCATGGGTAACTCAAGAGCACGGTCAAATGCTAGCAATAAGTTGCATTGGGAAGTGCTACTCTAAACTTCAAGAAAAAGAGAAAACTGAAGTCTAAAAAAGTGTCAGTTTTGTCATGTTGAAATCCTTTTTCTCTAGTGCTGAATAAAATGCAAATTTGCCTGCAAGCAAGTTGCTTACCCTACAGCTGAAATGCAGCACATGGAACCAGTTGACTCTTTGGTATTTTAGCGCTTTAGACTTATAAATATGTATTTACATTTTCCATGCTAAACTATGTGACTCTTACCCAGTTGTCACTGTCACTGCATCAGCCAAGAAACCAGTGGAAGTTTGCTTCACTGAGGACTGTACAGAATGGTCTATGAGAAGGAAGTAAATTTAATGGAAATGGAAGTACATGTGAAGAAAGTACCCTGTGCTAGGGATGACGTTTGGCACCAAAGGGCACCTTCCAGATCCCTTAATTCCTGAGTCCCCTCAATGGCAGAAGCTTGGCCTGAGGGCCAGCAGGGACTTGTCCATCAGGTCTCAAAGAACCCGTGAAAACGAGTATTTCTTCAGAGGGAAGAAGGAAGAGACAGAGTAACTGTTTCATCTCCCTATACTCAGACACTGATGAATAATGTTAATCACTAGAGGAGGAAACACAGAGGAGGACAACAGATCTGAAGGTTCATGCGTGAATTAACTTAACATGTCTGATTCATGTCCTAGGGCTGCTGAGGGTACCACCAGGATTACAAAAAGAAAGTCTGTGCATCCCAAGTGTACTGTTTCACAAGGCAACAGAAGGTAGTGTGGACCATTCTGGATTTACTATATATCCTTCCAAGCCACGGGAAGCACCAGAAATTAAAAAATTATAACAAGAGAAAAGATTCATTGCTTCTCTTACTCTCTATATATTTCTACAGAAAAAAAAAAGAGTAGACACTAGGTGAGTCATAAGAAACAGGGATGACAACACTGAATGCAACATCCTGGCAAGGGTTGTTGTGCCCTAGTTAAAACCAGCATGCTCAGCCACAGACTTGTGCCCCTTCTGAGAGCAGACACTGGCTTAGACTGCGTAGGGCCATGCTCAAAAGCTCTTTCATTCCTGTAGAAATCTTCCTAGTCTCTTTAGTGACTTCTTGTTTAGACTGCACTCAGACATTTAAAAGGATAAGGTTGTAAAACATGTCGTAATATAGGGAAAAGGCAGAGTAAAAGCTATCTTAAAATCATTGCTTTTTAAAATAAGTTTTATTTGAACAAAGGCAAAGCAATGACAAGTTGTCTTCCTTGATGGTAGGACGAGCCACTACAGCTGAAATCACATTTCCTTGAAGCATTTTTTGCTGAGAACTACATGGGGTTATCACTATTGCCATGAAACTCTCAAAGTGTCTTTAAACTGACAGCATGGGTAGGGAAAGCTGGGAAGGAGACACCTTGGTTGTCATCCAGGATCCAA